>NW_019384610.1:566585-672539 GCF_000671375.1 Centruroides sculpturatus | reverse complement strand
GCTATAAACAAAAAATTGTAGGATTACTTACCGAGTGTGCACCATTCGACATCGCCATTGCTCAAGTTTGTTTTCGTCGCGGAACAACTCAGCAAACAGCGGCCGATTTCTGATAAGTTATTTTTCTGCGAAAACTTCGTTGAACTTTGGAGACATCATTAATATAAATAATTTTTATGGCCGTTGAATAAGAAATGTTTCTTTCACAAGAAATGTATAAAATTACAGTACTGTATTAGACTTACGGTACCTAATTTACATACTGTACAGACGATAGTTAGCCTAAACTCTCCTAGCCTGGCGCTACACGACGGAAAATATATATATAATTAAAACAAAGTTACAATAAATTAATATATAATTATATGTACAGTACCTAATTTATATATAATACTGTACAGACGATAGTAATCTCTCCATAGCGTGGCGCTTGACTGCGGAAAATAGTTTGGCTGCCCAATGACATTTTACGTAATTATAAGACTTTTTTACCGTTTTTTACGGATACCGTCGCAATATTTTCGCAGTTTTATAGGAATCGTAATTATAGGAACCCGTTTTATAGGGGTCTACTGTATTTATATTTAATTTAGGCATTGGTCTTTCTCTTTTAGTAATGTTTTCTTTTTCATTATATGGTCTTGAGCCAAAACTTTTTGAAATAAATTTTCGATANTTATATATAATTAATATATAATTATATGTACAGTACCTAATTTATATATAATTTATATATAATACTGTACAGACGATAGTAATCTCTCCGTAGCATGGCGCTTGATGGCAGGAAAATAGTTCAGCTGCCTGATGAGGTTTTACGTAATTATAAGACTTTTTTACCGGTTTTTACGGATACCGTCGCAATTTTTTCGCAGTTTTATAGGAATCGTAATTATAGGAACCCGTTTTATAGGGGACTACTGTATTTATATTTAATTTAGGCATTGGTCTTTCTCTTTTAATAATGTTTTCTTTTTCATTATATGGTCTTGAGCCAAAACTTTTTTGAAATAAATTTTCTATATCACAATTACATTCTAAATTGCTAGCTATAATATAAGGGCTAAAATTAAAAATAAAATTATAAAAACTTACTTGTTAAAATAAAATGTGTGATGGATATACAATTATACATACCTGGTACAAAATATTCGATTGTATGAATATAGTTTTGTGAATAAACGTACATAAAAATAGCATAAGATATTCTTTACTTTTTAAATATTAAAACAATCCACTTAGTTAAATTGCTCCTTATCAGTGACTCGTGGATGGAATCAGAGACGATCTTGGTAGGTGTGCGGTGCGTGCATGCGTGCTAAATCCCGAGGGTGCCGATACCGGTTAATGTCTCTTCTGTCTCATCACTATATCTTAAAGGACGCGACAGGGTTGTAAATTTTAAACGTTTCTCATCATAGCTGTAAAAATCTAAATACGTTAAACTTAATAGATTGTCCGTCTTTTGTTTTCTAACTAATTCGTTTNTATACAATTATACATACCTGGTACAAAATATTCGATTGCATGAATATAGTTTTGTGAAGAAATGTACATAAAAATAGCATAAGATATTCTTTACTTTTTAAATATTAAAACAATCCACTTACTTGTTAGTTAAAATTTCTCCTTATCAGTGACTCGTGAATGGAATCAGAGACGATCTTGGTAGGTGTGCGTAGCGTGCATGCATCCCGAGGGTGCCGATACCGGTTAATGTCCCTTTTGTCTCATCACTAGTACATCTCAAAGGACGCGACAAGGTTGTAAATTTTAAACGTTTCTCATCATAGCTGTAAAAATCTAAATACGTTAAACTTTATAAATTGTCCGTCTTTTGTTTTCTAACTAATTCGTTTTAAGACCAGGTGTTGTCCACGGAAATTTCCAAAATTTACACGGTCACTCTCGTTGAACTGGAAAAATTTGTCTTTATTACATATAATACAGTATTTCGAAGAAATCAGTCCCCACTGTACTCGGCTATAGATTGGTTCGGATAAACTTTCGATTAAGTAATATTCCGGCTCTTTCGTCAGGGTTTTGTTTACGTCCCCAATTCCCTAATCGCTTAATTATTTAACTACTACTTATAATAATTAAGTAGAAATAAGTCGAAACCAGTTACTTTGTACTCGAATATTTGTAGTCTCGGGAAAAAAGTGGAAAGACAAATTTTTATGACAAACGGATACATAAGTCGTAAATTTAAGGAAAATAAATTCTACAGCTTTTTCTGTACCTGGTGCATCTCTCTCATTCATTAAATTTAGTTGTAAATGACGCTGTCGAAGTAACGGTTATTTTTTTAACATTATACAAGAATTGTACACGTTTTTTTCTACATCCCCTTAGAGATGGGACATACGAAATCGTAATATCGCCGGTTTAACATTGAAATCCGTGAGTAATATAAAATCGGAGAGCGGAATAAATATATCAACTGTTTTAATGGATTTTTTAAACTCCTGTCAACTATACAGAACTATCGTAAAAACATACCAGTAAATTCTTATCGGTTGGGTTAAGTTATAAATCTACTCGTTATTCACGTAATCGAAATATCTAGTGGGCAGGCGGCTAACAGCCCAGAACCGGTCCTTGATAGAATTGGAATCTTTATATGTGTGCAGCTTTCACCCAAGGTCGTAGGCTTCCACCGGCTAAACCGGGTGAGGTTGGTGCTCTGTAAAGCGCGTGCGCAAATCTGGCTTTTTGGAATCTGACAATACAGAGATTCCACTCCGCCACTATTATTCGAATATACAATAGCAATTTTTTTTTCACGTGTAGTATAGAAATTTGTAATAAGATACATAACGCAGTTATAATAAAATATTGTGCGATTATTTTCATATAATTAAAATTAATATGTATTTATTTCTTATAAAATACAAGGGAAGCGGCGCTTCCACCACTTCTAATGACGGCACGCTACTGGGCACTAGTAGTCTTTTTATCAATCTCTCTACGGGTTCAGCCAGGTCCACAATAGAGCAGACGGGTCCGGCCAATCCGGATGGATCTCCCCCCCGAAAAGATCTAGTACTGTACATACAGGTGATGGGGTGATACCAAAATTTCTCCTGATTCCGATTCTTTTGAACACTAAAGTTTTTTAGTTCAGAAAAATTAACGATTTACATTACGAACACGGCACATTCATTAATAAATAAGCATCGAGCTTAAGAATGGAAAACGAATTACAAAACAAATTTGTAATCTTATTTCAGAAAAAGTCAATGTTGCAACACTACCCCCAAAGAAATTATAGCTTATTCCCTTTTACCCAAAGAACTAGACGGACGGCCTTTTACCAAAGAACTAGACGGCTGGCACCTAGAGCGGTCAAGGTGTCAGCCTACCCACTCTGGGGACCCGGGATCGAATCTGGACGGGTCGCAAAATTTTCAGGGATTTTTCGGGGTGGTCCGGCCGCCCCATTTTGTGCCTGGCCGAATCTATAATGGGCTTGCTAAAAGAGGATCTCTTAGTGCCACAGGGCGGAGAGAGTTTTAAAGTTACTTTCGTTTATTTGTTTTTTGAAACCGTGTTGTACTATTTGTTGAGTATTAAACACAAGATCGTGTTATTAATCAAACACATGGCCTCTTTTCCATCTTTATTTAATGTAGAAGTAACGTGTAGGGGAAATACGGACAAAATGACATATACGTACAAAATGACATAGGCACCATAATTTGAATTTGGCGGTCTCAAGCGCACAACTAACCATGACACTATGTTATACGAGCGGCTTTTACTAACCTGTCAAAATGTAAACGCACTCCTCTCATTCGCCCGGGTGTCATGGCCGACGACAAAAAATGATACGTTATGAGTTTTTTCCTCGCAACAAGTTTTTTGTATAGATGGTAAATTTTTCACTATTTTATCTACTTGTGTAGCATTTATTTCAACCCTCAAGAATTTGTTGTTGCACTTAAATAACTTTTTCCATTAAAAATAACATCTTTGTATTTATTTTATAATTTTGTTTTTTTATAACGTTATATGGACAAAACGACATACATAGGCAACGGACATAATGACATACCTGTCATTTAGTCCATAAGAGCTTAGTCAAGGAACTTACCTTAATCTCTTAACGTTTTATTAATTATAAAAAATGGCTTCCAAACAAAGTCTTTCATTATTGTTTAAAAGAAATTTTAGTATAAAACTTTATTTCCTTTCTTACATATTATTTACAAACTTATTATCTTTCACATAACAAAAAACTTGCAACGAATCACGTGACTCGACAAACCTCTCTAGTTTTAACTTCTACTCCTAATATGAAGGCAATTAAATCAAAAAATGAGTCCAAAGCTCGGCCAGAGAAAAGGAGACGAAACATTACTAAAAAGTTACTTGAAAAAGAAAATTTTCCTAATAACTGTCATGATGATGAAGAAGACTGTCCGTGCATATATTGCGATGATCTTTTTTCCGATCTAAACCTGGAGGAGACTGGTTACCGTGCTTAAACTGTTTCTGTTGGGCTCACGCTTCTTGCGCTGACGTTTGTAAAAGAGCCAAGCGTTTCATTTGTAAACTTTGTCAGTAATTTTATAGTCTTTACGTGTATGTCAGTTTGTCCATAGTATATGTCATTTTGTCCATAGTGGATGATCTCGATTAAACTAACAATATTTTTTTCCTATTATTTTAATATGTAAATGTTTAGTATATTTCATAGGTAAAAAACCAAAAATGATTGGTGTAGAATATGACAGTGCTGTGATTTACCAATAAAGAGTTATGAACCTAAAATAAAACCGTATGTCATTTTGTCCGTATTTCCCCTAGAAGTACCGTATCAATTAAATAAAGATGGAAAAGAGGCCATGTGTTTGATTAATAACACGACCTTGTATTTAATACTCAGTTATTTTATTTAAAAACTTTATATTCTTATCATAACAGATGGCGCCACCAACTGTTGCCGGAAAAGTTAAGCAACTCGTAGTGGGATATTTTTTCAATCAGCTTCCTTAAATTTATTCTAATTAAAGCATGTTTCTTTAATTTATTTAAATATCGTTATTCGAAATCTAAAAGTTTAGCACGCATAAACACCTTTAAAGCTAAGTAATGTTTACTATATGCGGGCTCAAAAAGTTTCTCCATCCCTGGACTACACGACAGAAAAGTCCACAATGACAGACATCACCTCGTGTATGGGACTTCACGTACTCTGCTTTGTGACATAAAAGTTTCCAGTAAACCAATACTTAGTTTTTAATTATGATATTAGCAATTATTTTAATCGTTGACTGAAATAAATTTTCTTCGTAAATGTGAAAGAATCGGAAATTGTGATAATAGTTGCTCGATTCCGATTAATTGAACCATCACATATATACAGTCGATCCCCTATAACACGGTAGATACGTTCCGCTTTTTATGAAATTCATGTTGTACGAGTCCTTAAATACATGAGCCAATCACAGCCCGGCACGTATGCAGTTTACGGACTACGGCTGTTTGAAAGGTTTTCTTCCATAAAATTAATCGATTCTAGACTAATTCGACTCAACATTTTCAAAAGACGTATAATTTTTTGGGGATAATCCATATAAACTATGTTATAAACAAAAAATTGTAGGATTACTTACCGAGTGTGCATCGTTCGACGACGCCATTGCTTAAGCTTGTTTTCGTCGTGGAGCGGCGCATCGAACGGCGGGCGCGTGTTTCCTGATAAATTATTTTTCTGCGAAAAATTTGCTGAACTTTGGAGACATCATTAATATAAATATAATTTTTATGGACGTTAAATAATAAATGGTTTTTAGTAAATCCGCTGCTCGTGTAAACTTAACGGTTTGTGCAATATCCGCTATTGGTCTAGATTTGACCAATCCTGTCGCGACACGAGTCGGCGATGACGTTTTACCGTATTTTACGAGTCTCTTTTAGCGTGTTTATACGAATACGGGCGCAATTTTTTCGCCGCTATATATGAATTCGAATTTTATGAACCCGTTTTATAGGGGGTCTACTGTATACAGTTATCCTTTGGGTTAAGATGGCCAGATGATCGAGGCAGTTGAGGCATAATTGAAGGATCTAGGCAGTTCGAAAAATTCCGGGAAATTTTCGGGGTATAGTCTATCCCGAATGTGTTAGGGCCCGTTACTCGCCACTCGTCATGCCATTGTCAACTCGGCTAAACCCATAAAGAAGAGCAATAAGAGTTTGGGAATTCAGTTCGGGCAATAAGAGGACCTGATAAAAAGACCCTGTTAGTGCCCATAAAACAATTAAATCATATGAAATAATTAGTATATCTCTCTAAAGCACTGGTTCTCAAATCTACGCCTGTAAAGCTAATCTCTGTATGTTTGCTTTCATAAGAGCAATTAGTTTCCTCTCACAACTACTAGACGGCGCCACTAAAACGAGTTTAACAGAACTCTATTAGTTTTGTATCCGTACGTAAAGCCGTGCCATGTATTCTAGTCACGTAGGCTATTCGCGATTAAAAGGAAATGACTTTCACTCTGATATCACTTTAGAAAATTAATGCTTTAATTACAGTATTGCACTACCGAATTATTGTCGTTTATTGTGTATATCTTGTTCGGTTATTTTCTTATTGGCTTGACATATCAAGTCTAAAATCAAATCCCACTAAAAAGTATGAGATAATAAATACAGATAAAATATATTTTATAACGTATTGCACGAATAAAATAGTAAAATATTGTTCAAATATAACTTTACAATACGTCCTTTGATATGATTTTCTGTCTGTAATTCGAATTTTTGTTCAATAGATTAAATATTTATAGTCACAAAAGGAGCTACAGGAGGGAGCCAGTAGCGCGTTATCCTACGGCCAAAAAGAGCAATTGCTCGGGACCTCCCCAAACTAATTTTTTATAAACTCATTATTACAGTAAGAGTAACGAAATTTAATTTGGATCGTATCTGGGACCCTAGATTGTCGGTATGGCGCAGGGTGCACTGGCAGAACGCAGAGGTCGCGTTAAAAATCGAACGAGAATACCAGGGATTTCCCCCAAAATTTCCCCGAATAAAAATGTTTGAACACTATATGGAACCCCAATTCAAATTCGCCTGGGCCTCATGAAGCTACAATGCACCACTGTGCCTGGAGTTGTCCAAGTCCACACAAAATTAAATGATTTGCATCGAGTACGGCTTTTTATTAAAAATCATTAAAATTAAAAAAAATAATAATTATTACAGTTAATACAATTTAAAATTTCCAGTTTTTAAATCTAGAATAAACAAGATAATTAATTATTCTAGGACCTAGATTTTTGTTTGTATCAGGCCTCCAGAATTTTTTCTGGGAATAATAATAAAGATCCTTATAAAGATTTAAAGTTTATAAAGATCCTTACAATCCCGCTGGCACTTTAATAGACACGAATAAAGACTCTCTTAGTGCCTACAAGGAGGGTAAAGTTTATAAATAAATTCGTGAAGATAACATATTCAGTTTTGCTTGCCTTCAAATGTTTAAAGTTTTAATTCAGCTATTTAATTACCAATTAAAATATCAATCATTTAATTTTTCTAAAATTTTTACTTCATACTTTAGAATTTTTATCCTGTTTCATTCATTATTAATATAAATATATTGTATAAAATATTATAAATTACATCTATTCGACAGTAAATTCAGAATGTTTTATTGCGGAACGACTCAGTTAAAAGCTGTTCCATCACCTCTAAATGTTAATTATAAAGATTAATGAGTATCCGGATGGTTGAATAACATTCTCTTCGGTTGGCCACCATCTGGCGAGTTCCATGGTCTAACGTTTTTCACACCTCTAACCGACTTAATACACTGCGGCTCAAAATTACCTTTCCAATCTCAGAATGGGGTTACAACAACAATGCGGAAGCACAAAATTTCCACTGTCCAAAGATGCCAAAACGAGATGGAAAGAGCAAATTAAAGGCCCTATACAATAATTTTTCGTTTACTTCCTTTATTTAATGTAATAATTGAATTTGTTGTAGGGCTCAATATGTATTTTTCCCCAAGCCCCTATACTATCTGGTCGACCCTACCAATGTCTATAATCCTCTTTAGTCTTGATTTGTTGAATAACAAAATTCCATGCTGGATGTCGTGGGTTCGGTCAGATCCACAATGGGAGCGGCAGGATTTCTAATAAAAAATTCCTGGAATTCGATCCCGGGTCCCCAGCAAAGTAGGTTGTCTTTGATATATTAAACTCTACCGCACACGACAGTTACTTGTCGCGACTTACTAACCCTGAATTTAAAATAGATATTAACAAAGCACTAAACCATGCGGATCGCCATGTTGTATAATGGTGTAGAACACGTACTTGCGGATGAAACGTCAAAGTGAAGCACGCGATAACGCTGTCACGTGACAAAACGTAAACATTTTATAAATATAAACGTCATATACTTTAAGAGAGTTAATTTATGATACAAATTATTCTCGTAGACTATATAAAAGCACTAATAGTCACGTGGTCGATATAAAAATCATTAATAATTCGATTCATTCAAAATAAATTCGAATTTTTATACCTTTTTACCCATTTAGGTTGCATTCGAGACCCCATTTGCTAAATTTGACAAATGGGAAGCGTGTGAAATAAACGATTTTTTTTTTCGCTTTAAAATTTTTAAAGTACAGTACGACTTGATAAAGTTATCAATCAAAATAAATAGGCTTTTTATTCTCTGGCCGAAATACTAAATATAAAAATATAAAATTCGATTCGATTAAAACCTAAAAACACTGAAATTTTCTTTTTTACTCATTCCCCTGTCTGCAAATAGAATTATCGCTTTTTATTATAAGTAATTTATAATTAGGTATGCCATTCTAACACCAAAGGTGAATCTTATAACTTTCTCATTTCGAAAATCCGTCCCAGTTATCTATTTCTAACTAGGAAAAATCTATCTTTAGCATTCCTCAGTATGTTTTATTTCAAGAAAATTTAAATTTAGAGATCCTTCTGACACGTGTAAAATCCCTTGTTTCAATTGTAAAAAAAAAATTATCATCCATTCTTATTTGTCGTCATTACTTAATAATGATCAACGTTACAGTTGGTTACACATGGAAGAATTAACCATTCAACCTTTGTTTTATGCCTGACAGTAGCTTGAGAAGCATGAAAAAATCTGTAATAGATTCGATGAGAATGGTCCATGTTTACTCGGTAACTGATCTCCATACAGCTTTGGATGTTGCAAAGGAAATGTTTACAAATTTTTTTATCATAAGAACTTACTTGAGTATTAATTTCAATAAATAATAAATTATTAGAGCGAACAAAATTTTTATTTTTATTTTAATTTACAACCTGTTTGTACTCTTTATCCATCTATATTTTATTAGAGGAATAGTTACATAAATTACTGTTATAAAAAAGGAACAACAAGTATTGTTACTCACAGAATGAATGAAACTTGTTCATTTTATTTTATTAATAATATATATATATATATATATAATAGAATGTCTGTTGTTTGTTTTCTATACTCCTCTAATCCCTTTGATCGATTTTAGCATAAAGTTTTTAAAGTTTTTCAGATTTTCTAGGACTCTGTAAAAAATATAGGTTACGATGAATTCTGACACCCCACACCTCCCCTGATTCCCTTTGACACTGTGATAACAATAACATAGCCATGAGTATACTAAAATAATCCAATTTTTGATATGGTTGTCATTTTAATGTTTATTACATTCCTGTATTTCTGATAACCTCATTACTTTTCCTTATTACTTTACCTGGAGTATATCTGCTAGTGTTAATTATAATAAACATTAAGACATAATATAAATTAGATCTCCATACTTTTAAGTAGCATAGAAATAAGGGAAGCATATTAAACAATGGCGAAAAGTATTTTGAAAACAATCTTTTACGAAATAATGGAGTTTTAGAACAAAATTAAACCCATCTGAAGGGGCTAAAAGTAGTTAACGTCAGTTATCTTTATGTTAAACGTCAATAAATAAAGTTAAATTACTATATATTTTATATACGCTTAATGTTGCATAATTATTAAATCTTTTTTCTATAAAGTTATATTAAAATATAAAATTTAAATTAGTCTTGAAGCGGAGATAATTACGTCTTTTTTGTGATAATATAATGAACGAAAATACGGAATCTATTATTTTCCTCAAGGAAAAATGTATATGTTAGTATTTCTTTACTCTTTCCTTATTATAAACTTAAAATAAAATAATATAATGCTACTTTATTAGTTCATCAAGTGACATTTGTATGTGCATATAAAGGAACCACCCCGGAAGGAGAAAGAAAAGAATCCTCATTGTGCACGACGCAATAAGAATCTGGATCTTTCTGATGGGAGTATGGCACACTCCCAGCTTCCGGCAAAGCTGGGAGTGTGCCATATAAAAAGAAATTTATAAATTAAAATATATAATATCTGCTATTAAAAAATACTTAAGACAGAAAATTTCCTTTATTCAATGTCCTTAAAAGTGGGATTGTAGGATTGATAGGATAAAGCAACACAAGGAGGAGTGCCATTCTATGGAAAACTGGATGTTAGGCATTGCGAATGATATCCGGAAAACTCCCTTTGGAGAGAAGCGAACCTGTGTTCAGTAGTGTTATCCACACGGAGGCATCCTTAAAAATAGATTTACTTTATTGATTTAAGTGTTTTCTTTATAATTACATTTATTTATGTTTAATTATTTTTGATTAAATTTATTTCATATTATATTTAACAATTTAATTACGTGATAGAGATATTTTTCGGTATTTTCCAGGGTTTCAGAGAATAGTTTTGACTCATTTTAGTACATAATTAAATAAATGTTTCTGTGATGCATGACATAATTACAAAACATATAATCAGTTGTTCTTCAAAAGATTATCTATTATCCTTTTAAAAGTGAGTAAAAATTACAAATATATACTGTATATTTTATTATACAATCTGTCCTCGACTACAATAGATATTTAGAAAGATAATTTATTTAAAAATTCGTTTTTAAGTCTCAACAGATAACAGTCATTCATAATTGCTAATAATAAGTATAATTTATTATACGATGTAATACCTGTATTATAATAGGAATTTATCCACTACTGGAAAATAACAATAACCTTAAATTACGAAGGTATACTGTGTGTAGTATATGCAATGTTTCTTCATATACATGCCCATATATATATAAGTCAAATATGTATGTATATATTTTTGTTTTTTGTTTCTATATCGTCTACTTGAACCTTATTTATAAATTGGACTTATTATACTGGTGTAGTTTCTGATTAGCAAAGAGAGGAAGTCTTACTCAAAAGTCAAAAAACAAGAAAAAAGTGAAAATAAATTTGGGAAGAATATTCTTCGACATCCTAAAAAACTACGGTAGGATCCAATCACCCCTAAAGTCTAACCCTCCTAACTTACTATGTACAGCACATTTGTTAGGTAATGGGCTCTATACCTTCAACGTATTTTCACCAAATTTGGCAAAAATATTCTTCGAAACCCTAGAAAAAATACTGAGATGGTGACTTTAGAGGTGTTTGGGGACACCTAAACACCCTAGTGCTCAACCATCTTAACTTAAGCTTGAGCAATTTTTTGTGTTTTGCAGTTTCATTATTGCATATACCAGGGATGGCCAACACGTAGATCGCAGTTGAACGCAAAGGGTTTGAAAGTAGCCCGCGTAGCTAAAGTTGAACAATTTGCTTTCACTTAAATTAATGTTTAAAAATCTTAATTCGATAATTTATTCTTACAATAATAGACTGTCTGTGCAACATAACCATACTGTTTGTATTTATCCCGATAAACAATGCAAATGAATGTTAACGCATGCGCATATAATAATCCTAAAATTGTTTGCCCATATTCATAGTCGCCCGCAGACTACATTTTACCAAAAAAAGTAGCCCCTAAGGGATAAAAGTTTGGCCACACCTGGTACATACAGTAGGCCTTCTATAACACGGTAGATACGTTCCGTGTTTTATGAAATTCATGTTGTACGAGTCCTTAAATACATTAGCCAATCACAACCCGTACGTATTCAGTTTTACGGACTACGGCTGTTTGAAAGGTTTTCTTCTATAAAATTAATCGATTCTAGACTAATTCGACTCAACATTTCCAAAACACTATAATTTTTAGGGAATAATCCATATAAACTATGTTATAAACAAAAAATTGTAGGATTACTTACCGAGTGTGCACCGTTCGACGACGCCATTGTTTAAGCTTGTTTTCGTCGCGGAGCGGCGCATCGAACGGCGGGCGCGTGTTTCCTGATAAATTATTTTTCTGCGAAAAATTTGCTGAACTTTGGAGACATCATTAATAGAAATATAATTTTTATGGACGTTAAATAATAAATGGTTTTTAGTAAATCCGCTGCTCGTGTAAACTTAACGGTTTGTGCAATATCCGCTATTGGTCTAGATTCGACTAATCCTGTCGCGACACGAGTCGGCGATGACGTTTTACCGTATCATACGAGTATCTTTAAGCGTGTTTATACGAATACGATCGCAATTTTTTCGCCATTATATACGAATCCATATTATATCAACCCGTTTTATAGCGGGGTCTACTATACTAGTCTCAATAAATGTACATTTTAATTACTGAGAACGTTGTTTTAATATCCCTCTTCCAATCCAACCTCACCAATCCCCACCCCTCAAAAGCTTGAGCAATGCCGGACACAGACAGCTGATAGCATATAAAATCGGACAAATCAGACGTGTGGACATGGCACGTGATTACAGACACACACTAAATTTCCTAAATTGCAACCCATATAATAGAGAGTAGCCTAATAAAGTGCAGCCTCAGTCTACACGTCTGATTTGATTGTTTTGTGGGCTATCTTGTACTATACATTTATTTATGTTTTACTGTAAATTAGGTTAGCGCTAACATCGCTCAAAGAGCAACAAGAAACTATCTTTCTGAGAAGTTGCTTAGTCCTGGATTATCATTCTACTTTAAACAGGCTGCATCTAAACCGTTTTATGTGAAGTCCGATACAGATGTTAAACGCTTCAAGCTTTCACCGATGATTGTAGTTACCTATTACCAAAATAACACAAATTCATTCCACCTCACTTAAAGGCCCACCAATGGCCGAGTGGGTGAAACAGCTGTTTTCACGTTTGTAATACCTAAATGGGGGCTAGTTTCCCATAGAAAGTCCTCCTGGGAGGCACTCCCTCGGCAGTTCGCCCACTTGTTGCGTTGCCATATTCCAACAAACAGAAACCCTTACTTAATGCTATTTTGGTCTTTATCATTTTACCTGTAAAATGCTCATGATTCCAGATTTAAGGACCATCCTGTACATTGCGAAACGTACAGGATGTTCCATAAATCTCTTTATCTCGTTTAGTTAGATTTACTATGGGCGATATTAAAACTCGATTACGATCATCCTTTCAAATTTTCTACTGTTAAAAGTATATTTTGCAATATTTAATTTTGTTTAACTATCAACAGGAAAATTTTATAACTTACAATTGTTATATACGTCACAGTTGAGTGTTTTTTAAATTCTGTAATTCTTCTAATTACTTAAAAAGCATGGAGTTTTCCCGGTTTACGTTTGATATTTCCAAAAATTTCGTAATATAGAGAAACTTACATAACTAAATAATTATAGTTTTTAATTATACCTTGTAATTCGTTTCATTATAAGAAATTACAGTAAAAATTGTATAAATTTCGATTTAAATTCAAATTTTAAAGCAAGAGGAAAAATTTGCATTTATAAATTTATGATTTAATTACTAATTTATGTACATAAACTGCTGTTTTATCGTAGTTACAATGCAAAATATCGAAGCTGCTGGTGTATAAGACTGTTTTTTATGAAAAAAATGCATCTTATATACCGGTATCTACATTTTAAGCTTAAAATTACACAAATTTCACGAAAAAATACGGTAATACGCTGAGAAGCCTGAACGAACTGCCATTGTCTTTACAAGAAACATTCATTCGAACAAATAATTAAGAATTTAATCTATAAAAAATGATGTCAACGTTACAGGCTTTCAAGCAATACAACAATAAAGGTTAAGTACTTTGCCACTGGCTAATTTAGAAACGTTTACATAACACTTCATTTGTTTTTCTTTATAAGAAAAAAATAAACTATAAAGAAAGGAAATATGTCGATCAAGGAGGATGCTAGATAAATCATAATATTAAATTTGATAGAAAAAAATAAAAAATAAAAAGACGGAATTGCTAGTAAATTATCAAAACATGAGCTATCCCACTTCTTACTTTGCAACCCCCATTTTACCACTGATTTAAATTTAATACTATGACAGCCGTATTTTGTTAGCTATCTGTGTGTGGTTACCCCACACAGTGAAAAACGATGATTTCCAGGAACTTGATCTCAATTTAGGACACAGAAATCGTAAGAAATAGGACGGCTCGTTTTACGACGGATTCCAAGAATTCATTACTTCACTGAATCATAAATGTAGGCGTCTACTATACTTAAAATGAGTGGCGAATTTAAGGACTTACGGAACCTCTAGGCAAGTTCATCGTAAGCTTGGTATGGGGCCTTATTTGTCTTTTAAACAAATGAAATTCCTATAATTCTTTTTTGTTCGTTAAATTAAATTTATAGGGTTTTTTTTACCACTAACCAAATCACTGAGATTTTTTTAGGCACGGGGAAAAATATACACCTTCCCCCCTCTAGTGTAATATTTTATGCTTCTTTTACTCGATTTTTTCCTATATGTAAAGAGAAAAACACTTAAAAAGAAAAAGAAAAATAGTTTCCTGAAGTTCAGGTTGAACAATTACAACATGAAAATTTGATCCTTAAGCGCGATATGGTGCAGTTAAACGAATATATCCTTTCCTCTATTTATTTGCTCTTCTTAGATGAATTTATTTATTTATTAAAAAATGAATTCATTCATAAAAAATAACACAGCTTAAATTATAACGTAAATATTTAAATAATAATTATTAAAATTACATATCAAGATCAAGATAATGGCCTTAATCTTCAAACAACTTCATTTAAAACAATGAAAAATAACAATTAATAACGAATTACGAAAATAAAGAAATTCAATAAATAAATAAATAAATAGTAATTAAAATTTAAAAATATCTTTATTTTAATTAATAAATTTAATTTAATTGTAATTTATTAAAATAATAGAATGTCAGTGAACGAGATATACGCAAAAATTTCATAATCTGAATGTGATGTACACTTACAATATATTTAAATTATAGTAGATATAGATATAAATAAATTATAAATCCATGCATCTGTCCTACTTAAGAGTTCAAAAACCCTTATAATAAATATAAAATTTTAATTAATCGCCAACAAATTGGATATATAAAGGAAATTATAAGGGGAATTATTTATTTTTGATAAAGTTAAATTCTTCTTCCCAGAAAAAAAGATATTAATATAATTTTTTAAATAGGAAATTCACAAATTTTATAACTAAACTGTATTAAATAACATTGAAATTATTGAAAAAAATTGTTATAAATAAGTTAGATTATTTTTTACCAACTTTAATGATTGATCCTCATTGTTAAGGCCTCACTGATCCTCATTGTTAATATCGTATTGATCCTCATTGTTAATATCGTATTGATCCTCATTGTTAAGGTCCTACTGATCATCATTTGTTAGATCCCACTGATCATTGTTTAAAGTCCTACTTGATCCTCATTGATTCTACTGATCCTCATTGTTAATGTCGTATTGATTTTTATTGCTAACTCTACAAATGTTCTATTAAAAATGATAAATTAATTGTTAAATAGGAAGTGTTAAAACAAAAAACAGGAACTGTTAAACAGGAAGTGTAAAAACAATTAATTTTTTAAAATATTATGATGATAATTTAAAATACATTATGTGAACTATTCAGGTTATGATATTCGTTACGTAATTTATATAAACATGCACACAACCAATTAACAATGAAGCAATTTTGCAGCAATAATTTAATAATTTTACTGCTATAAATTAAAATATGTCCTTGTCAACAAATATAACTACTTTACAAACTATGAAGTGGCGTTGACTTGCATAGGCAGAGCTGTGCCGTGCTATGATGTAGAGATGCGGCCGCATCAGGCGGCACCGTGAGGGGGCGGCATAAAAACCATTTAAGGGGCAGAATTTCAGACTTGCATCATACTTAGAAAATCTACCGCACGGCCCTGGTAAGATACACCAAATAATAACAATTATAGTCTATATAAGACTAATAATTTATATAAGGGGCGGCAAAAAAACATATAAGGGGCGGCATTTCGAAGACTTGCATCAAACTTAGAAAATCTACCGCACGGCCCTGTGCATAGGATATTTGTTTTTCATTCATAAAAGGCCGGCCATTACTTACGTGTATAATTTTTCATCCCTCCTTCCCTGTCTGGTATAATACTGTACTTTTGACAAACGCCTACCTGTTAATTACACGTACAACAATTAATACACTCTCCTAACATTAAATAAATGACTCAAAAAAGTTCTACAGTCGAACCTCTGAACAACGACCACCTGACAGGAACGTAAAAAATAAACTTTGTATGGAGGTTATTTTGTATGCATTTTTATTTAAAAACACAAAAAGTTTCTGTTTACAGCTGTGACCGTTGTTGGGAGGTGTCCGTTATTGCAGGTTAGGCTGCATTTTCTAACTGCTAGTAAGTAGGCTTATGAGACTAAATGTTTACACCATTAAAAAATACACGTAGAAAATACCTCCTTCTCCACTGTGTACAGTGACGTATTTTTTGTGACTCTCCACCCTCCTCTAAACTGTACGCATAATTAATGGACATCCCCTTATTGACTAATAATGGAAAAGGATGTCCTATAAAAATATTTATTTATTTTTAGAAAATTGTGATTTATAGTTTAAATATTTTTTCAATTATTAAAGACGATAAGAATCCAGAATGACAACTAAAAAAGCATAGAATGGTAAATTTTAGTTCTGCGCATTATCACCAGGGGGAACTATTTATTTTCATTGGATAGGGCTTATGAATCAGTTTTTCGCAGCATTTTAACAGACTTAGGAGGTCAGTAGTGTCTTATATTACTCTTTATTATAATTTAATTTATATAAATTAATAAAATTTAATATTTCAATAATATTTGGTACATTTTAAAATAATTATTTTATAAATTTTAAATATAATTTCTGTAGTATAAAGTTTGAATTTTCAATATTAAATTGCGGATAATTTAATACTTTATTACTGAAATGTGGAATTATTAGATATATTTAATATTTTAACTTGATTTTCTTTAATAAAAGTTATAAAATTTGAATTTTATGCGCAATTTTTTTGTCTTAATTAAAAATGTTTATTAGTAATTTTTATATTTTAATACTTAAATTAAAGTAAAATTTTGTAGGAATAACTTAAATTAAATAAAAATTAAATAACTAATAACGTAATAGAAAAACCATTAAAACAATTCGTATTTTTTATCTAAAATTACGAAAAAATATAATATATAAATATTGGTAATGGAAAATAACAAAAAATAGATTAATTTAGAAAATAAAGTTAAATTTAATTCACACTTCTTTAGACTCCCGGTGGCTTATCTTCAAAAAAGGAAAAGAGGTCAAGCATTATTATCGGACGTGTGTTAACGATTTTCGTAAAAGTGGTCCCATTCCATTCAAAAATTGAGGCCCACTAAGGGGGTAACAAGCCTCACCTTTACTGCTAAACCTCACAAAGTAAGCACGTGATAAAATTGTCTTGAATTTTTCATATTATCTTTTTATCATCATAAAAAAAATTGTCATGGCCACCTCTTAAAGGTAGATTGCGCGTGAACAATACATAATAGTTTGTACATGTCATCTTCTAAGTCACGAGGTGATTAACTAATAATTGAGAATAATTCTCTTACATTACTTAATGTGGTTGACATTTGTTACCATAACTATGATAAAATAACAAGCGTTGTTAATAACTGATTTAAACAAAGTCTATAATTTACCATATAATAATTGTTTCCCACTTATTGTTCGCATTTAAATATCCGCTATACCCTATCCTCTAAATATACTCTATACTCTTCTGTTAGGAATAGAACTTATATTGTTATGATAAAAAATAAAGAAGGTCCTTCGATATAGCACAATTGCTCAACTTATAAACCTTTTATCATCGGTTGAATTAATTTTATTGTTGTGTCTTCCACCCTTATTACTTTAGTAGTGTTATTAAAATAGAATTAAGGTGACCCTTAATAATAAAATAACATACAAAAACGATTTTGTTATCCCTAATCCAGTCTTTGTATTATTCCCAACTCCCACTTTTAACTCTTTCCGCCCATTGGGCACTAAGAGGGCCTTTTTTTCTCATACCAGTTATTGGTAAGGCCAGGCCCACTATTGGTGAGAGACGAGGTCCGACATAACTATGAGAAATACCTAGATTCGATCTCGGGATTTAGAATTTAGTAATTTAGAAGAATTTCCGAAATAAATTATTTAAATTTATTTAGGAATTTAAACATGATAGTAGTTTTTAAGTTAAAAAGTAGTAAAAAAAACCATGGCCGACGGGATTACATTTAATTATATAAATAAATATTAAAATAAAATGATAAAAATCGCAGGTACGAAGGCGACCTTTCTTTAGAGGCTACTGTCTCCGCATTAATTAAGGTGCAAATATGGTAAAAATAAATAATCTTTTGTTGTTATTGCTAGTTTCGCAATAAAATTTAAGATAAAAAGTAGTAAAAAACCATGGCCGACGGGATTACATTTAATTATATAAATAAATATTAAAATAAAATGATAAAAATCGCAGGTACGAAGGCGACCTTTCTTTAGAGGCTACTGTCTCCGCATTAATTAAGGTGCAAATATGGTAAAAATAAATAATCTTTTGTTGTTATTGCTAGTTTCGCAATAAAATTTAAGATAAAAAGTAGTAAAAAACCATGGCCGACGGGATTACATTTAATTATATAAATAAATATTAAAATAAAATGATAAAAATCGCAGGTACGAAGGCGACCTTTCTTTAGAGGCTACTGCTTCCGCAGTAATTAAAGTGCAAATATGGTAAAAAAAATAGTCTTTTGTTGCTATTGCTAGTTTCACAATAATACATTTTAGATAAAAAGTAGTAAAAAACCATGGCCGGTGGGATTACATTTAATTGTATAAATAAATTATATTTGTAATTTGCGTTGTATTTTTATGTTCATTTATGCAATTAAATGATAGTAGTATTTATAATTTTTCCATGGCGATGGCCAAGATTTTTACTTCTCTGGGAGGAACCAAATTTCAGGGGTGAAATTTCAGAAGTTTATATGAATTATTTGATCCGTATATATTGTTTTTCACCACAACCCATCTACTTGTGGGCCTAATCTGTCAGATCGTGCACGTCTCCACAGTACCATCCCACTGAGGGCCTTGGAGAACTCATAATGTATATTTAGAAAAAGGCCAGGAAGGCTTTTTTAATTATGTTTCTTAATTATATACAGCAGGAAGATTAAGTAACATTAATTAAGGAATTAACATAATTAAGTAATAAAATGATAAATCAATAAAGAGGAACATAAAATCCTGTTTTAAAAAAATTTATTTTTTGGAAGATTTTATATGATAAAATTCAGTAGTTTAAAGATAAAAATATTTCTTTATATACATATTATTTAATTTAATATAGCTATTATTCATCTCTAAAAAATTAAACTAATGTATAAATATATATATATATTATCACGAACAAGATGTCCACCAGTGGATAAAGCCACTGAACAACACTAGTAGTTGGTCGTGAGTCAACAAGCTACCACGTGAGGTTTTTCTGGGTTTCCTCGCCTGTGGAAAAATGCCTGTGGAAAAATGCCTCTAATAAAGGCATTTTTCCATAAAGTCCTCACGAAAGGCATCCGTCCTTGAAAGATCACCATTGAGTTGCATTGCCTTTAGATTAAACTCCAAACTAATGGTCAGAAACTATCGATATCTAATGCCGGAAAGCAATAATTCCGTCTGCTGTTGAGTTATGTTTGGTGAATGTCTACTCTTTTTTAAAAAATCAAAACGATCGGGTGCATTATTTAGACTAGGAGTCCTCAAAGTGGTCGATATAGACGCTTTGGGGTCGATAAGAGTTCTCCAGGGGTCGATTAATACACGAGGGTCGTGAGGGAGTCGATTAATACACGAGGGTCGTGAGGGAGTCGATTAATACACGAGGGTCGAAAGGGAGTCGATTAATACACGAGGGTCGCGAGGGAGTCGATTAATACACGAGGGTCGCGAGGGAGTCGATTAATACACGAGGGTCGAAAGGGAGTCGATTAATACAGGAGGGTTGAAAGGGAGTCGATTAATACACGAGGATCGAAAGGGAGTCGATTAATACCAAAAGGATCAATTAAATTATCTAGGAAAAACAAATAGAATATTCCAATAAAAATTCGAAATACGGATATGATCAACAACATTACTGACTACCCTAGTTATAACTTGAGTTTTGCCTTAGTCTACGCCGCTTTAAGCATGTGTTACTCTGTTTTCGCGCATCTGGCAACTGTACTAGTGTTACAAACATATTATGAACGCTGGTAGTTCATTATACACAGACTTACGTTGCACTGTTACACTCTAGTAGGGTTGTCACACTTAGTATTTTATATCTAAATGTAAATATTTTGTCCTTTACAGAGAAAATATCGTAATAAATCAAAAATCATTAATATAGTACATAAGCGTTTGCGAGGAAAAAACGTTACAATTGTTCAAGCTCGAACAATTATAATTTCCTGTCAAGTAAAAATGGATCCAATTTTAAATATTTTTCAAACTTGCGAGTACTAAAAGAAAATGAAATATATAATCTCCATATGAACCGGAGAGGAGACGAAAGAAAGAAAGAAAATGAAAAAATTTCCGACCGTAATTTGGAGATATATATTAAACATATTGATAAATTAAAGACTCGCACGTTTCGAAGACTTGGAGAATATGCACGTTCCCGAATGGTTTGCTAATCCATTTGATGTAAAAATAGATAATGAAGTTAGTGAACCAGGCTTAGAAGATGAACTGAGTGAAATATGTGTAGATCTCGAAACTATAGCGTTGTTTAAAAATAAAAACCTCAGCGAATTTTGGAGCAATAACAATATTGCCACTAAATATCTTAAGCTCAAAGCAGAAGCCGAACCTTTATTACTTGCATTCCCAACTTCATACATGGCTGAAGCTGGTTTTAGCCACGCGAACGCAATTTTGACAAAACAAAGGAACAGATTGAACTTGGTAAACCGTGGTGATTTGCTTCGGTTGAAAACTTACCAATTTTCAACTGCATATCAATAATCTTGCTGCTTCTCTTCAGACACATCCATCCCACTAATATCAACTATTTTAATAAAAAGGCATGTTAACATATTTTTAAGGCATTCAGTAGTAGTCGCCAAATGACAGTAAGAGGTTTTTTCATCCAATATAACTTAGGTTATGTTTTTAAAGATAATTGTGTGTTTTACGTATTATGACACGTTCGGTTTACGAACTATAGGCAAATTTCCATCTATCCATAATTTTGCTATTATTTTTAAGATTATAAATCAGTGGAAAATATCTCCTTTTTCTATTAATGTTATTGGGTGGATTTTGTAAGATATAGGAACTATAAATTCTTTTGTTGAGTTGTTATACAGGTCTCCTTATCGTTTAACATCAGAAATGCAAAAATGATTTAATGTTTTTGTTAAATACGTAATCTGGGGGTTGATAAGAAGGCAAATATTCTATAAAGGGGTCGACGAGATAAAAAGTTTGGGGACCCCTAATTTAGACTTATTTCTTTATTCTCTTGTTCATTTTCAAGTCCAGATGGTTCGACATTCATTGAAGTTGAATTTATTATCATTTGTTATTGCTTTTGAAAAATTTATGTGGTTCTCCTTGAATCGAAAAGCAGGACTTTTGAATCTAGGATCTAAAATCGTTAAATGCCACATACAGTTTGTGTTTCGTAACCATTTAATCTTTTGATTACTTCTTCTTTTAATAATTGCAATAACTTTTTACTACATTCTGTAATAACAGAATTTTCTAGTGTCTTTAGCTTGACGTAAAGTCCATGAACAATTGTAACGACTGAAGATATTTTAACGTACTGTACGTATCACCCAAGAAGCTGTTACGTGTTAGTTGCTGGTTCAAAAGGTTCCAAACAATTACAACTTTCTTGTAAAATTACAATTTCTTCAGCTGTCAGTGGCAAAAGAGATTTTGGTAGTGAAATAAGGGCGACTCCTACATCATCTTTTAATTCTTTTAATATCTACATATGATAATCTTCATATCATGTTTAGATAACTATTCCAACGAGTTACTATTTCCTGAGTTACTCCTTTAGGCGTTTTTCCTTGTTTGGTTTGGATATCTTGGAGTTTATCAGAAGCTTTGGTTGAGGTTTTAAAGTGTGTTACAATTTCCTTACATTTTTTCTTTATTCTTATCTCCTATTAGAGCATCCCGAACAGCGAGGTTTAAGCTGTGGGCAAAACAAAGTAGATTCATGATTTTTAATATGCCATGCACCTAAAAAGTTGACTGCATTACCGGTAGTTACGCATACGATTTTATCTTCTAGTGACCATTTTAAAAAATCTTCTTTCAACAAATTTGCTATATTTTCTGATGTAAGAGCGGTAGCCACTACCAGCGTTTCAAGTACACACGATGTAAATATATCATTAAAAATAAAATGGCACGTTACAATTAAATATGACTGATTATTTACAGAAGTTCACATATCGGTAGTTATGGATACATGTTTCACTGTATTGATCATAATTTTCACTTTTTCTTTACACTCTTTGTATAAGTTGGGTACAAGTGTGTTGCCGATATATTTTGGTGAGAGTAGTTCATATCTTGGTTCTAATTCGTGTATAAATTGCATAAATTCCTTATCTTTAACAATAGAATACGGTTGTGAATAACATGCAATACTACTCCAAACTTTCTCAAGAAACTCCAACTTGTTAAAACAGAAATCTATTCGGAATACACCATTGGGACAATCATTTTTATATAATTATTATAAATTCTTTTAAGAAAAGAAGTGACAATGCTGTCAACAATTGATATTTATGTTTACTCCAAATATTCTTATATTATTTATTTAATTCTCAATAAAAAAAAAATGTCTTTTATGAATTCATTATAAATCGATTTAGGGGAGATCGGGGCAAGATCGGCATGTTAAGCTTTACTTAAATTTTGTGTAATAAATACTGCTGTAAACTGANCTATCTAAAAATAAGTTACTTTTATTCTAAAATATTCTTTAAATATAAATTTAAGATAGTAATTTATTCACCTATTCATTAAAAATATATATATATATATGTGTGTGTGTGTGTGTCAAAATCCACAATTCAGATCAATGTTAAAGTATAGCAAACTTATAAATTAAATTTCAGAAATATTCTTAGTAAAGCTATACTTTTTTTGGCTCTTTCCGTCATATGGACACGTGCCCAACGTGGTGGGTTCGGCCAGGCCCACAATGGAGAGGATCGAGTGGCGTGGGGCAGGGCCCCACATATCCGGTACTTAAGGAGCATGAAAAATTTCTTGACACAGTAGCGGATTATGTCTACACACATTGCTTCTAATTGTATATTTATGTTCCTATTCAGCATTATAGCACTTAATGTATTATGTATATTCTAGTATTGTTATTCTTTATAACTTCTGTTGTAAATAATAGTCATAGTCGCGATTATTGGCATGTTACCTATGTTCAACCATTTATAATTTCTTAACTTTGTTACTTTAAGGTAAATTAACCATTCTACAATGTAATATACTAGAGAGGTTGCGGCCGTCGTATTCAGCCCAAAAAAGGACAATTATGAAACATTTTTTTTTTATTGTGGAGTGTTTCTGTGAACTTTAATTAACTATATATTTATAGATCCTGATCATTTATCAATGTTACATAAAAATTACCAGTTTTAATCATCAGGCATCTATAAAATACTGTCTATAATATAACTATCATAACCAAAGTCTCCTTTTAATTTGTTTTTAAAAAAAAGAGCTTGACAAACTTGCCCCGCATGCCGAAGTTGCCCCGGTCTCCCCTACATCTTAAGTTCAAACAACTTCTTAGTAACAAGTTAACATTGATTATTTATCAAGGCTAAGTCGATAAAAATTGACACAAAAACTTGTCAACATTGATAAATTTATGCATAAAAATTATGAAAAATTAAAAACAAAATCTATTTTCGAATAGTTTTATTTATTTTTATTATAATTATAATTATTAAAAGGTTAGAATAAGTATTTTTCACCGTTTAAACATGGCTTTAACTAAGAATAATTAATCGTACTCCGGCTGGAAGTTTCAAGTTATAAATGCAATTATGAATGACAGACCAAGAAAATTCAATCATTTTGTTATCTTTATACCATTCATTAGCCTACTTAACAAAAATTCCTAGAGGTGAGCCTCGCTAGTACGCTGTAAGATCATTTATATAACGTCTTTATACGATTCGTGTAAAGAAAATATACGACTATCCTAAAGTTTTTAATTCTTTCAAAGTAGAAAAGGTTAAACTCACTAAATCCCAGATGCACAGTCTTGATTAAAGATGGGCCAAATATCCGGATCATTCGAAAATGTGGGGATCCAAACCGGATTCGAACTTGGATTCTCAAAAGATTAGCCTGGCGTCATTATCCCTTCAGGCATACGACTGTCCTAATTTTTGTAAACTTATTGATAGAGGAAAATTCACAATCAAACAGCATTAAATCCTTTAATATACCTACGAGAACCGAATTTACATGAAATATGAAGACTTTCTACTGTAAGGTGGTCCCTGCGAGAGGTCATTCTATGGGAAAGTGGCCTCATATAACAGACTTTCTATAAGAAGGTGGCCCCCTATTTAAGTGTTACAAATGTGAAGAAAACCTGGAAATCTCCACGTCGTTAGTCCGTTAGTGAGGTCCGAACCCGCGACCAACTACAAGAGTTCAGTGGTGTTATCTACTCAAGCCACTGATATTGATATTGTGCATTAATCTGAAATTTTATATATTTAATTGTTTATGCCAATATTATTGATAATTGCTTGTAAAAACGGATAGATAGGTCATTTATTATGCGAATAAATACTTTAATATAAAGGTTGAAGTTTCTGAAAGCTGGAAAATAATACACAATGCCCAATATTCAGTTAACCAAGATATATTGTTTTTTTAACTGTTTGTTGGTCATTGTTGAATATCTACAAACATAAAATAGATATAATCTACAGACCAATAACTTCTCGTAGAATGATCTAGCAACCTATAATATAGTAAAACCGGAGAACAGCGGAAAGCTTTTGAAAGCTCTACTGTATCATCCATCACCGTAATCTGCACTAAAAGATAGAGCAAATTCACGATTCTCGGAGATTTTCTCAGAAACTCGAAAAAAAGTCCAGCCACGAGTTGCGTTACTTTACCTGCCAAATTTTAAAACTGTGTTTGGCGCCGTCTGTTATGATATTTTATTTTAAAACTTTTTATATTATTAATTATTATAAAATGCCAAGAAGCTTAATTTTGAGGATAGGGATGAATTTTTATTTTTTTAAAAAAATGTAAATGCTAATGAGTAAAATTTTCATTAATATGAAACAGTAATGTCCAAATAAATTGTTTATTATAATTTGAAAACACTGGGAACATTTTTATAGAGTAAAGTTGCATGTTATTTATCTTTAGATCACAAAGAATTGATTTTTTCCTTTTAAACCACTGAACACTGGTCGTGGGTTCGCGTCTGGCCAAAAGGCTAGCGAGGTGGAGTTTGCCGGATTTTCTTCACGTTTGTAACAACCGAATACGGGCTAGTTTCCCGTAGAGAGTCCATCCGGGAGGCATCCGCCTCCGCTGATCGCCCACTTGTCGCGTTGCCTTAACCAAATAAACCAAATCATTCTGTGAGAAATTGACCTCTATTTAGGCGTTCAGGGTACTGTACATCCGGGAGGACTTTCTAAGGGAAATTGACACCTATTTGGGTATTAGGCACATGAAGAAAACCCAGAAAAGTTGTCGTGGCCAGCCCGTTGGTCAGGTGTGAACCCGCGACCAACTACCAACTACAGTAGTTTTATCCACTCATCCTCTGTTGTGCACGTATTATGATAAATTCCATTACATCATTTAAACTAAAAATATAAAATTCAACAGAGCGGTAAACATTTACTTGGAGACAAGTTTTAATAAATTGCAACAGATTAATTTTATGACAAAATAACGGTGCTATAATTCTATTTTTAGAATGAAGATTTACTGTTTATACACAATATGTAGCCTAAATCTTTTCTATCTAAAAATAAGTTACTTTTATTCTAAAATATTCTTTAAATATAAATTTAAGATAGTAATTTATTCACCTATTCATTAAAAATATATATATATATATGTGTGTGTGTGTGTGTCAAAATCCACAATTCAGATCAATGTTAAAGTATAGCAAACTTATAAATTAAATTTCAGAAATATTCTTAGTAAAGCTATACTTTTTTTGGCTCTTTCCGTCATATGGACACGTGCCCAACGTGGTGGGTTCGGCCAGGCCCACAATGGAGAGGATCGAGTGGCGTGGGGCAGGGCCCCACATATCCGGTACTTAAGGAGCATGAAAAATTTCTTGACACAGTAGCGGATTATGTCTACACACATTGCTTCTAATTGTATATTTATGTTCCTATTCAGCATTATAGCACTTAATGTATTATGTATATTCTAGTATTGTTATTCTTTATAACTTCTGTTGTAAATAATAGTCATAGTCGCGATTATTGGCATGTTACCTATGTTCAACCATTTATAATTTCTTAACTTTGTTACTTTAAGGTAAATTAACCATTCTACAATGTAATATACTAGAGAGGTTGCGGCCGTCGTATTCAGCCCAAAAAAGGACAATTATGAAACATTTTTTTTTTATTGTGGAGTGTTTCTGTGAACTTTAATTAACTATATATTTATAAATCCTGATCATTTATCAATGTTACATAAAAATTACCAGTTTTAATCATCAGGCATCTATAAAATACTGTCTATAATATAACTATCTATGTTATCTAACCTGTAAGATTATATCTCACTTTTTATCATCATCTGGACTAATTAAAAACTGTAACTGTCAAAAATTTAAGCATATATCTTTACTAGTTACATTACCAATCAGTATAATCTTCACTACTTTTTTGTTTTTATTTCTTAAATACTTATTATTGACGACTACTTTTTTTCAATCTGAACTGCCTTGGTAGTTTAGATGAATTTCATACAGTATATCCTATTGACGATCTATTAAACAGATCGAATATTTAGATTTTAAAACAGGTTCTTGCTGTTTTTAGTGTGTGTATAATTTGAAACGTTTTGATAACGATTGCTTATAGAGCAATCGTTATCAAAACGTTTCTGTCAATCTGTTGCCTAGTTTTATTGATTAGTTTTATTTTTCTTAATGTCGATTCTTTCTTACAATTTTTGATATACAGGTTGATATATAACTGTAAATAATATGTAAACATAATATTGCTAATAGTAGAGAGATTGCGGCCGTCGTATTCAGCCCAAAAGGTAAACGGCAGACCGTCGAGCGCCGCCATCTGGCAATTCTAGACAGTCGATAATGGCATTCGCTACGTCTAGCATGGCGAGTAGACGATCGGCTTAAACTTCTTCATTTTTTTTTGTGTTTGGGGTTAAAATTGTGACTTATTTTATTAAAATAATGATTATTTAAGCAGTTATGAATAATATTGTAAGGAAACGGACGATTTTAATCCAGAAATTATTTAATTATTCAATTATTTTTTTGCAAGTGATGCAAAGTGCCTATAGAATTTACATATATTTCCTTCATAATAGCTTATCTTAAGGTAGGTTTGCTCTTCCACGACATCATCTACTATCAACAGCGTAATACGCTTGTAAATTTACTAAAAATTAATTTTCCGAGCTGCTTTCGAATTTACATAAGCCACTACTTCCCTCGACAAAAGTATGAGGTGGTCCTATCGTACGGTAGGAGACACCACGCTAATTAAAGATAATTATTTAGTGTTATTAAACATCTTATAAATACTTTAGTTTAATTTGTTTAGTTTAATTTGTAGTTTAATTGTTAGTTTAATTTAATTTGTTAAGTTGTTTGTCAAAATAGTTTAATTTGTTTATTTACCTTTGCTGGTAACCCTCGATATTAAATGTATCCGCCATTTTTTTCAACAAATTTCCCGTGAGTCAATGCACGACGTTCACTGAGTCACGCGATGTTGTGAACGTGTGCCGCAACGATTTTTTCTTGTAGTTAAAACGTAAACCGTGTACTTCTGCTTGCCGTGTACAAGTAACGTTTGAACTTGCGCCGCAACCTCTCTACTGTATTTTAAATCCAGCGGTGCTGGCATTGTACTTAGTACAAACTGAATAAAAAAGTAGGTAAGTTAAGTAGCGGATTACGTTCCTGTGCGCAATTTTGCTATAAGGCCCTGTTTGTTTATATTAAAAAAGGCAATAAAATCATTCATTTACGAGTTATATCACTGTTCTTTTCGGGGTGAGAAATATACGCTGTTTAAAACTCAACGTAGTCAATCCATTAGCCGAGCAAAAACCCGTGACCACTACCAATTCAGTGGTTTTTATCCATTTGGCCAATGATGGGCCCCCAGAGCGATAGGCTGACGTTTTAACTTCCTGAGCCATCTGACCTTCTATAAAGCTCTATTATGTAGATGATATTTTCCCCCAACATTTCTTTTCTTACTTTTAAATAATAAAAACAATAAGTATGTTAATGATAGTTAAAGATTAAGTTTTTAAAACTATCATCAATAGATAATATAACCTTAGAATTAGCATTTTTTTTTTTTTTAATAATATCAAGAAACGGACTGTGCTATATAACTTCACAAAATTCCCAATCCTCATCACTACGTCACTGGTGACCTTCTATCCAGTCATCACTATACATCTGTACGTGACCCTCTTTGGATCAGTACGACACAGTGTCGAACAATTTACAAAAGTTTTCTGGATAAAAGGCATTAGTTTGTTTTTATTTCTACGTTTTCCTTATTTAACTATTCACACTCTTCTATCAAATATTTATCTTCCACTTCCAAACTGTAAGGTGAGTTACCGAATAGAAATTGTATAGTCTTAAGCATGTATATATATATATATATAGGCCTATATATGCAGCAATAACATTATAAAAGAGATATGTAGAGGAATTAAAGAAAGGCTGCCGAACAGGCCGTCCAGAACTTGTATGGGGTCCTGGTTACAGAGTCCCTTTTGATATTTTTTGAGCAAATTAAATAAAAATTACTCTTAAAAATTGTATTTTTTTGTTAGTAAAAATTACATTAATTTATAGGTGCAGGAACCNATTTATATATATATATTTGTATTGTAAAACGCTTACACTTAAAGCAAACTTTTATTTATTTAAATAATATTTAATTGTACAGTACATTCGTACGCTTATTGATAATGGAGTGTTTATATTAGCAGAGATACATTTAGTGTGAGCAAAGAGGTGACTGTTCCCCACCTCTTAACCATAAATATATAACTTATGCACAATCTTTTAAAACCTATCTAAAAATATTTGGCACTTATCCGTTAAAGACCCGCGTGGCGTGTCACCCACGATAGGCATGGAAAAAGGCCCTGTAGGCCCTACAGAATCTTTTTTCCATACTAAAGGTACACTTTTCCATACTTATCGTGGGTGACTCGCTTTATCGTGCCTACTGGACGAAGAGAGTTTTAACAAGTATGGAAAATTGTTTTATAGTCATAATTTTACCATTGTTAAGTCTTTTTTTACCCTATTTTACCTCGTAGTTAATGTATTTGATAGTAATTTTTGTTTAAATGTATTCAAAAATTGGATAACTTATCATTAGAGACGTCTAATTGGGTCGATTTCTAGTCAGAGTTAATGTGTTTTAGCCTGTAGAAATACATTATCAATGTCAAATATCTAAAATTTTAATAAAAATAATATTTTTGTTTTGGTACCACTTCTTGTATGAAAGAATAAATTAAGAAGAGGAACAACCTTATCTTCACGTTCCGGTTTATTCTTTTCTCAAATAAAAAAATTATCTTTTATATTTAACGATTTAATATTGCATTTTTAAAATAAAAATACCATCAATTAAGCGAAATTTTATTTAAAGAATAGTAACTATAATTAATTATTACAATATATATTAGGTCATAGACCCTCGTTGTATATCCACGAATGTTCTTTCTGGAATATTTATCCATCAATCATCGTGTCACATTGAAATTATTGAATATAAATTTTGATTTATATTATTATTTTTCAATGTTTAGATAATTTTAGAATTCGAAATTTATTTTTGCTTCGTTCTAGATGTAATTTATTGTCAAAGATTTGTAAAATATTTTAGTTTATTCTAAAAATATCAATAAGTAAATTGCAGTGAACCGACAAGAATGCATTAGATGTAGACTAGTTTTCGAGTTTTTATATGATAATTTATCTTAAGATAAATTTATCTTTAAAGAATACGATAAAATCAAGGGGAAGATTAGGATATCCAGGTTATACAATTTTTGAGAGTATCCTTATTTTTTGAGAGTAAAAAATTTGTGCAGATCGGTTTGGGTGTTAATAAAGGAAATAATTAATTTAAAATGTAAAGTGTTCTCCGCTTAATCATAGTAAACAAATACATCCTTTAATACACTACTGTAGTAACATGTTTATGATCATTAAAATAACACCCTTGCAACAATAAAATATAAATTTCTTTTCCTATTATTATAGTTAACACATTCGGATAGAAGACAATTGAAACGTTTAAAGGAAACAGCCGAGCGTAATAAATGTAAAAAAGAATCGTCATAAAATATGCAAATTGAACTATTATAATTTAAGGAAAATCAAAGATAAATTTGTAATTATGCAGAAGAAACAAACATTCATTTATTGTAAACTTTAAGGGTATGTTATATACAGTAGAGTACATACACATTATGCTGTACTGAACTGCAGGATATATGTACTGTATATACAGTAAAACCTGTCCAAAACGGAAACCTGCCTTAACGGGAAGAATTCTTCGGAACTCAGTTTTGGACAGATTTTATTGTTTATGTAAAGTCCGTTACGTGAATAATTTCTTCAAAACATAGTCTTTAATTAATTAATTATTACTAATTGTACTAATTAACAAGTAATATACAGTGTTTTTATTGTATGTTTGATGACATATAGTGCTTTAATTTATAATTAATCATGTATACTTATTGATACAGTATAACTGTGCAATAGAGGAGCTTCGCCTCCTTATTCCCAATATAGACTACTCACAATAAAAATTTCGTGACTTTAAGCTAAGAATTTTATATATAGAGTAGATATATAAATGAAATTTATAAATTTTTTAGCTTACTTTCTAACAAAATATAAGATACAAGTTATTTATGAAGTACATATTTTATATCCAGCTTAGCGCCTCACGACACTTTCCTTCATGGGCAGGCCCGTCTTTAGGTGTGGCCTACCGGGCCTGGGCCAGGGTCTCTTAACATTCGATACCTCGAAAATATGCAAAATTGAATAGAGCAACAAGTAATAAAATTATTATAAACTGTAAACAATCAAAAATATGTTTGATAAATTTTATTAAACATAAATTGGGTAACCCTATGGTTTCAAGGGAGCAAAGCCCCAATATGATGGCCCTTGGGCACCGTTTCTAAGCGACAGTGTATATGATTTTTTAATGTAAGAAATACAGTATATGAATATTTTTTGCTTGTTATTACTAGGAACGATTAATTTTAAATATACGAATATTATTTATTTTAAATAGTTTTACAGTTTATTTATTGGACTGCAATTCTCAGATTACAGAACTATACATTCCCACTGTCATCCGTCCGTCTGTCCTTCGTTAATCTTGAGAACGGTGTTACGTAGATGAAAAGCTTAGGGGCCAAAGGCCTGATTAACTAAATATTAACTTTTCGATCTAGACCGGATGTCACGTGATTTTTTTTAAAATTAAAATATGATTAAAAATTGCAGCTCGGTATTGTGACGATTTCTCAATAGTATACATTATAGTATAAGCATGCATTGGGTTGCTCTTTACCATAATTTGCACACGTGAAAATTCTCAATTGTCGAGGAAGTCCTAAAGAATTTAAATGAGAATAAGAGATATTTTTACAATCGTTCATTTCATTAAAAATGTAATGGAAACTTTTATAAATACAGGAGTAAGTACAGTTCCTGTAATAAAATCATTATAAATAGATGTATCCTCATTTAATAATCTATTGTTTAATGTTAAATGTGTAATGTACACAAATGTTTTGCCACATCCAAACAAATTATAATATAACTTTACTCTTAATTATTTTACGAACCTGTGTCAGTTTGGTTTAGATCAAACTGCTCGTGAGTTGTGTAGTTGTGTGTTAGTAGATGTGTGTTAATTTGTAATACATTATTAGTGACATAAGGAAGAAACACATAAAAATCAAATGACACTCCTATGAGACAAACGAAATTTTATGTCAAATATGCATAATTTCAAAAATGGAAAAAGGCATACAGCAAAACGGTGTGTTATACTGTATGTTATATATTTAATATTGTAAATTCAGAACGTAGTTATTTATTCAATTCAGCGTTTAATTAAACATAAAATGTTTCTTCATTCAAACAGAGTAATTAATTTCCTTGTTATATATCTAATTTATAAATTTAAACATTTTACAAGTTTAGATATATTTGGTTAAATATTTACATTATTTAAAGTCGAAATATTAACGTTAACATATCCTTTCAGTTTGGCAGCGTCACTTGTTTTACTGTATTTCTTTTATCATGGAAAGTTGGAGTTTTTTTAAAGTGTCATTGGATTGGATTAATAAAATAAGGCAACGCAATACTTGGGCGATTTGCCGAAAAAGGACTTTCTATGGGTAAGTGACCCTCATTTAAGTATAATTTTGGTTATGACAACGCGCTTAGTGGTTTATTTGGTTATGGCAACATTTGGTTATTTAATTATGCAACGTGGGCGATCTGCCAGGGGGAATGCCTCCCGGGAGGACTTTTATGTGAAACTGGCCCCTATTTATGTGTTACTAACATGAAGAAAACCCGGAAAACGCCATGTGACCAGCCTGTTGAGGACGCGAACCCGTGACTAGTGTTCAGTAGTGTTATCCAATCAAACCACTGACTAGCAGATTATATATATTATCAATGCATTATAATTATAATATGCATCTTTTTTTCGAGTTATAATTTATTAAAATGTATTTTAAGTAAAGTTTTTGAATGTTCTAACTTAATGTTGTTAAACAGGAGTATAAATTAAATAACACCAGAACAATTTTTATAGAAGATTTTAATGAAAAGTAAAAACATAATAATTTTCTTTTTATCAGACGGACAAACTACCAAAACAATTTTGCAAATTTGGCCAAGGATTTTCCTATTTTTCCTGTTCCAATTTATCCGACTTCTTTTTTCTCTTTAAGCGTTAATAATTTATTTTCGTTGTTGTATGTATCGAAACCGTGTTTTCTTTTTCTTCTTTGGTTCAATTTCACGACTAGGTGAATTCATAGACATTTGGCAATTTTTATCATCAACTTTTTATTTCAGAACTTTATTTGTCGAGACGCGTTTCGGGCCTTAGGTAACAATGTAAGTGTTAACAATGGAAGTGTTACGTAACAATGGAATTGTTAAGAGAAAGCGACGTACAAGACGCAGATGCAGTTTTTTTCGTTTTTGCGGGAAATCGAACATATTTTTAGACCCATCTAAAAATTCTCTAATTAGTCCGGAAACAGGAAGACCCAATTCTTGCATTTTGTGAAAACGGGTAAGGTTGACTATAACGTAATAATCTTAATCTTCACTATCGTTACTTTTGCCCGAGCAACGCCGGGCCTACCTGCTAGTTAATTAATAAAGCCTTTCTTACTTTGAATTGTTTTTGCAGGTAGATTATATCTTATTTATACACCAGACATCTCTTAGGCACTTTCTGCACTCCTCCTTCAAAGGGACAGTTACAGCTTCTTTAATCGCATTATTTGCGATCATTTATTTATAATTTGTAAAATATTATAATCTGAACTGGACTTATCAATTTTTTACGGAAGTTATAATAACATAATAGGCCCTTCCCCCACCAAAGTATGCAAAAATGCAAGGGTCTAAGCCAAAAACATTTTGAAAAATCTTTTTGCCCTGTGGACACTAAGAGGACCTTTTTAGTAAGCCCACTGTGGATTCGACCAGGCCCAAGTGAAGGATGGAGCCCCATGCTTCAGATTTATAAATCTGAAGCTTGGGGCTCCATCCTTCCCAAGCTTCAGATTTATAATACGAGTCCCTAAGTTTCAGTTTGTTTAGCTTAAGTTAGCATTACATATTGTGAAGAAAATAATTAGTAAATGAATATTATAGAAACTTTAACTGGGTTACGAAATATAAATTGACACCTAAAGTAATGTTAATGAACTTTCTTATTATGTGACATAACGGTATGAATGTCCTGACAATAGAATTAATTACAAGATAAGGTGATATATATATTTAATTTCATTCTGTACTTCAAAAATATATTAATTTTATTATTATAATTGTTATATCGTGCTGCTAAATTATATTTTTTTATGTTTAAACCAGAATTAATTGTATAATTTTATTATTTTTTTAATGAATGTAGACATTCAGGACCGACAAAGTCCCATACTAAAATCTTTTTTATACGATCTACAAGGAAGCTTATTTTGAGAAAGTTATTTTGGAAAATGAAAATATTTTTTGAATAATTATAGACATAATTTTATATTTTCCATAATCTTATGTTATAATTAAAGTCATCAGCATAATAACCTTTTACACAAATGAATCGAGTAACTTCGAAACTACAAACAAAAAAATCCTTGAAATGTCTGGTTTTTTCAACTTTGTAAATAAATCCTTAAATGAGTTGCTCTCTGAGGTCAGCGTACCTTGACTTCAATTGACCTCCTTTATGGATTTAAACAATAGACGACAACCAACAAAACACATGTGAAAGGTTATTCCATTTCCTCTTTTTTACAGTTGTCAACGGCAAACTTATCAAACACCCTCGTTGTAATGAAGTTTAAGGTCACTATGTCGAGGAAGTGTATATTCTTATAAAAATATAATAGGAGATATATTTGTTTAAAAACTGCAATGTAGCACAGTAATCAACACATGGCATGACTCATTCATTTATTCCAGCTTTTGTTGAGTTTGCAGTTTTGTTATTGCAGTTTTTTAAACAGATATAAAGATACAACACGGTTTCGAAATATGGAGGAGATATATTATTAGATTTATACGTAAAATTAACGTCGCCATTTCATGATAATGATAGTAGAAGTAATGATTATAAACAAATATAAATGTAATATTATATAACTTCTATTCAAGGCTGTCGAGATCTTGTATCGGGCCCGTGGGTAGAGCCGGCCTCTTTTCACATATTATTGAATAAATGATCCGTAAAATGTTTTATTTTTTTGTTAGTAAAAATAATATTAATTTAAACGTATGGGAACCACGACGAAGCCCCTAATTTTTCTCCTAATTCAGGGAAAAGTTTCCAGCTCTCCCCTCTCCACCACCTTGCTTCTATTCATCTAAGCAGGATATGTGAAAAATCGTGTGTTCAATGTTCAATATTTATTAATTTAAAAATAATAGTAACTGTTCTGAGAAAGATAAAATTATTATTTTAATAAATTTTTTCATCCAGAGATCGCATCATGACTGCTGAAATGAGTGCAAATCAAGTTAAAATCGAGCCTCATAAAGAATTGGTATGGAAAAACGTGATACTTCTGACATTTTTACACGTGGCTTCGCTTTATTCGCTATACTTAACATTGTTTCGAAGTCAGTGGAAGACTATCATTTTTGGTAAGATTTATTTCATTATTTAAATTATATTGAATGATTTAATTTATTTATTCAATAATTTATCCTTAGCCGTTCTTTATGGAATGATTGCGGGTTTAGGAATCACAGCCGGTGCTCACAGACTATGGTGCCATAGATCATACAAAGCTACTTTACCACTTCGAATCTTGCTGTGTATATTTAACTGTATGGCCGTACAGGTAAGCTTTCAACAGAGAGAGAGAGTTTCATTCTATATACAGTAGAGAGTCGATTATCCGAAAGTCAATCATCCGAAAGAATTCCAGTCGGCAAATTTAAATTTTCGCCAGTGCTGTGGCGCTGCAATCTTTGGCTATGTCTTGGCCTACTCAAATATTTTACGTTTTTGATACTAAATTAACTTCTGAAGTATAATTTTTTATTGTTTTTATATTTTTCAAAATATTTATTTTGTTTGTACAAAATAAAAAAATTTTTAACGATACAATAGTCTTNATTTTCCAGCGCTTACTACTTCGATATCTTACAATTTGTAAGATATTTAAAATTGTAAGATATCGTCACCAGGGGGAGGCGTTCAAAAATCTACATTTTCCAGCGCTTACTACTTCGATATCTTACAATTTGTAAGATATTTAAAATTGTAAGATATCGTCACCAGGGGGAGGCGTTCAAAAATCTACATTTTCCAGCGCTTACTACTTCGATATCTTACAATTTGTAAGATATTTAAAATTGTAAGATATCGTCACCAGGGGGAGGCGTTCAAAAATCTACATTTTCCAGCGCTTACTACTTCGATATCTTACAATTTGTAAGATATTTAAAATTGTAAGATATCGTCACCAGGGGGAGGCGTTCAAAAATCTACATTTTCCAGCGCTTACTACTTCGATATCTTACAATTTGTAAGATATTTAAAATTGTAAGATATCGTCACCAGGGGGAGGCGTTCAAAAATCTACATTTTCCAGCGCTTACTACTTCGATATCTTACAATTTGTAAGATATTTAAAATTGTAAGATATCGTCACCAGGGGGAGGCGTTCAAAAATCTACATTTTCCAGCGCTTACTACTTCGATATCTTACAATTTGTAAGATATTTAAAATTGTAAGATATCGTCACCAGGGGGAGGCGTTCAAAAATCTACATTTTCCAGCGCTTACTACTTCGATATCTTACAATTTGTAAGATATTTAAAATTGTAAGATATCGTCACCAGGGGGAGGCGTTCAAAAATCTACATTTTCCAGCGCTTACTACTTCGATATCTTACAATTTGTAAGATATTTAAAATTGTAAGATATCGTCACCAGGGGGAGGCGTTCAAAAATCTACATTTTCCAGCGCTTACTACTTCGATATCTTACAATTTGTAAGATATTTAAAATTGTAAGATATCGTCACCAGGGGGAGGCGTTCAAAAATCTACATTTTCCAGCGCTTACTACTTCGATATCTTACAATTTGTAAGATATTTAAAATTGTAAGATATCGTCACCAGGGGGAGGCGTTCAAAAATCTACATTTTCCAGCGCTTACTACTTCGATATCTTACAATTTGTAAGATATTTAAAATTGTAAGATATCGTCACCAGGGGGAGGCGTTCAAAAATCTACATTTTCCAGCGCTTACTACTTCGTGGATATAAAGCCGGAACACCCCAAGAAGGTTAGATGGTTTAAAGAAGACGTTCGTATGTCACCAATTCCTATTTTAGAAAAATTTATATATTTTTTAACTGGAAAATCTGTGTTTTTTAAAGGACTTTTTTAGCGTTTTGGCGGCTAGTAGCCTATAAAGAAAGGTCGGTCGCCAGGATTGTATTGTCTTATACACAGAATAAAAATGGTGAACTTTGTCTTTTAAATTGTTAAATTAAAATATTTCATTTTAATAAAAAGTAAAATACATCTGGATACGAGTCCAATTTTGCTTGCCATGTCCAATCGCCAGGAACAACTATTTCCATTTCAAAGACAACCTTTCTTTAGAGGCCTTTTCTACAAAAAATATTTCATATTTTCTGGTTGTCGATAACTATTTGAAATGAAACTTTATGTGTTCACAACTTTCAAGTTCAATCTAAACAGATTCTGTCCAAACATGCTTAGGATCAAACTGGTATTTGAGGCTCATACAAAACATAAGAAACATTCAAAAAAATTATAATAATAAAAAATAATAGCTGCTTTTTAATTTGATTTGCTTCACTTACACTTACAAAGAAATTGGGCTTGGGCCTCAAGAGTGCAGACTGTTTATCAATTTGTTTAAATTATATAATATTTCAAAATAAATTAATGCATTGAAAACAATATAGTTTCAGTTAAGATTGAACTGTTTGTACACGTCAAGGCGACACGCGAGGATCTGCCGGGAATGTTCCTAGAGCACTTTTTATGTGAAATTGGCCTATTAAGTGTTACAAACATAAAAAAAACCGAAAAACTTCACGTGGTCAGCCCGTTTCTCACGATTAGTGTTCAGTTATTTTAATTCTTTTATCCATTCGGATACCAGTGAGCTTCAGCTAGGAGCTTGCAAGTTTAAAAAGTAATTTCTTAACTTTTCTTCTAATTTTAATGTAAGTTAAATATAAATTCTTTATTATAGCTCTTGACTTTAGTTCTTACATTTAACATTTATTATACAGTAGATCCCCACATTAGGAGTGCTTTAAATTCAAATATAATCACTTTATAAAGTATCATGTAGAAAGCTTATCCTATTAACAAAGCATGTTTCAAATGTTTAAAAGAAATTTTAACAAATAAATATCAATTTATGTTACTCGGAATGTAATTATTTCGGATTTCAAGTGTTATTTCCGGGAAAATAAAATGTATCGATAAGTTTGATAACATTTTGAGACAAATATCCTAAAAACTAGTCAAGTAACATTGTTTATAATTACAGTATTACGTAATTTTGTTTTATAGTTGTATCTAAGCCTTAAGCGCTTTCAATTTACATAAATTCATTTGAAAAACTGAATATATACAGAGATTTGAAGACATGCCTCTATAAAAATTGGTAAAAAGAAAAATAAATTGGTTTAAAAATGTCTTCTAGCGACAATACCATAAATTGAAACAAATATTCTTTACAATTTTCTAATATATTTTTACTATTTAAATTACCGTCGGCCATTTTTTTTAAAATAAAATAATGACTTTTTAATATTGATTACTGTCAAGTGAGGAATTTAATATTGGCAAATATCTAGAATTTTTTAAATAAAATGATAAGTAAAATACTTTATACCTTAACGTTACAAGATAAGGTGATATATATATTTAATTTCATTCTGTACTTCAAAAATATATTAATTTTATTATTATAATTGTTATATCGTGCTGCTAAATTATATTTTTTTATGTTTAAACCAGAATTAATTGTATAATTTTATTATTTTTTTAATGAATGTAGACATTCAGGACCGACAAAGTCCCATACTAAAATCTTTTTTATACGATCTACAAGGAAGCTTATTTTGAGAAAGTTATTTTGGAAAATGAAAATATTTTTTGAATAATTATAGACATAATTTTATATTTTCCATAATCTTATGTTATAATTAAAGTCATCAGCATAATAACCTTTTACACAAATGAATCGAGTAACTTCGAAACTACAAACAAAAAAATCCTTGAAATGTCTGGTTTTTTCAACTTTGTAAATAAATCCTTAAATGAGTTGCTCTCTGAGGTCAGCGTACCTTGACTTCAATTGACCTCCTTTATGGATTTAAACAATAGACGACAACCAACAAAACACATGTGAAAGGTTATTCCATTTCCTCTTTTTTACAGTTGTCAACGGCAAACTTATCAAACACCCTCGTTGTAATGAAGTTTAAGGTCACTATGTCGAGGAAGTGTATATTCTTATAAAAATATAATAGGAGATATATTTGTTTAAAAACTGCAATGTAGCACAGTAATCAACACATGGCATGACTCATTCATTTATTCCAGCTTTTGTTGAGTTTGCAGTTTTGTTATTGCAGTTTTTTAAACAGATATAAAGATACAACACGGTTTCGAAATATGGAGGAGATATATTATTAGATTTATACGTAAAATTAACGTCGCCATTTCATGATAATGATAGTAGAAGTAATGATTATAAACAAATATAAATGTAATATTATATAACTTCTATTCAAGGCTGTCGAGATCTTGTATCGGGCCCGTGGGTAGAGCCGGCCTCTTTTCACATATTATTGAATAAATGATCCGTAAAATGTTTTATTTTTTTGTTAGTAAAAATAATATTAATTTAAACGTATGGGAACCACGACGAAGCCCCTAATTTTTCTCCTAATTCAGGGAAAAGTTTCCAGCTCTCCCCTCTCCACCACCTTGCTTCTATTCATCTAAGCAGGATATGTGAAAAATCGTGTGTTCAATGTTCAATATTTATTAATTTAAAAATAATAGTAACTGTTCTGAGAAAGATAAAATTATTATTTTAATAAATTTTTTCATCCAGAGATCGCATCATGACTGCTGAAATGAGTGCAAATCAAGTTAAAATCGAGCCTCATAAAGAATTGGTATGGAAGAACGTGATACTTCTGACATTTTTACACGTGGCTTCGCTTTATTCGCTATACTTAACATTGTTTCGAAGTCAGTGGAAGACTATCATTTTTGGTAAGATTTATTTCATTATTTAAATTATATTGAATGATTTAATTTATTTATTCAATAATTTATCCTTAGCCGTTCTTTATGGAATGATTGCGGGTTTAGGAATCACAGCCGGTGCTCACAGACTATGGTGCCATAGATCATACAAAGCTACTTTACCACTTCGAATCTTGCTGTGTATATTTAACTGTATGGCCGTACAGGTAAGCTTTCAACAGAGAGAGAGAGTTTCATTCTATATACAGTAGAGAGTCGATTATCCGAAAGTCAATCATCCGAAAGAATTCCAGTCGGCAAATTTAAATTTTCGCCAGTGCTGTGGCGCTGCAATCTTTGGCTATGTCTTGGCCTACTCAAATATTTTACGTTTTTGATACTAAATTAACTTCTGAAGTATAATTTTTTATTGTTTTTATATTTTTCAAAATATTTATTTTGTTTGTACAAAATAAAAAAATTTTTAACGATACAATAGTCTTCTTCAGNTACAAAAAATATTTCATATTTTCTGGTTGTCGATAACTATTTGAAATGAAACTTTATATGTTCACAACTTTCAAGTTCAATCTAAACAGATTCTGTCCAAACATGCTTAGGATCAAACTGGTATTTGAGGCTCATACAAAACATAAGAAACATTCAAAAAAATTATAATAATAAAAAATAATAGCTGCTTTTTAATTTGATTTGCTTCACTTACACTTACAAAGAAATTGGGCTTGGGCCTCAAGAGTGCAGACTGTTTATCAATTTGTTTAAATTATATAATATTTCAAAATAAATTAATGCATTGAAAACAATATAGTTTCAGTTAAGATTGAACTGTTTGTACACGTCAAGGCGACACGCGAGGATCTGCCGGGAATGTTCCTAGAGCACTTTTTATGTGAAATTGGCCTATTAAGTGTTACAAACATAAAAAAAACCGAAAAACTTCACGTGGTCAGCCCGTTTCTCACGATTAGTGTTCAGTTATTTTAATTCTTTTATCCATTCGGATACCAGTGAGCTTCAGCTAGGAGCTTGCAAGTTTAAAAAGTAATTTCTTAACTTTTCTTCTAATTTTAATGTAAGTTAAATATAAATTCTTTATTATAGCTCTTGACTTTAGTTCTTACATTTAACATTTATTATACAGTAGATCCCCACATTAGGAGTGCTTTAAATTCAAATATAATCACTTTATAAAGTATCATGTAGAAAGCTTATCCTATTAACAAAGCATGTTTCAAATGTTTAAAAGAAATTTTAACAAATAAATATCAATTTATGTTACTCGGAATGTAATTATTTCGGATTTCAAGTGTTATTTCCGGGAAAATAAAATGTATCGATAAGTTTGATAACATTTTGAGACAAATATCCTAAAAACTAGTCAAGTAACATTGTTTATAATTACAGTATTACGTAATTTTGTTTTATAGTTGTATCTAAGCCTTAAGCGCTTTCAATTTACATAAATTCATTTGAAAAACTGAATATATACAGAGATTTGAAGACATGCCTCTATAAAAATTGGTAAAAAGAAAAATAAATTGGTTTAAAAATGTCTTCTAGCGACAATACCATAAATTGAAACAAATATTCTTTACAATTTTCTAATATATTTTTACTATTTAAATTACCGTCGGCCATTTTTTTTAAAATAAAATAATGACTTTTTAATATTGATTACTGTCAAGTGAGGAATTTAATATTGGCAAATATCTAGAATTTTTTAAATAAAATGATAAGTAAAATACTTTATACCTTAACGAATAATTTGTAATTATAATATTATTTTTATAAATTCATATATTCATATTTATAAATTAACCTTGATTATACCACATGATAAAATTTTAAGTAGTAGTAGTAGTAGTAGTAATATTAGACCCATCTATCGTTATTTAGGAGGCGTAAAAAATTAAGTAGATTAAAATTAGCATTCCTAACTTTTTTATACACAAAACATTATTCAGTCGAACCTTCAACACCTCTAAACGGTAGTCATTTCTTTATGAAGAAAAATGATTACTTTCAATGTCGATCCTGGACACTGAAAATCCTATTTTTAACCTCTCAACAACGGATAATTGACCTTGCGGTCAGTTGTCCGTTATTGAGAGGTTAAAAATAGGATGACGCGCAGAAAATAATACATTGTACAAAATAAGTCATAAAATAACGACTCATAGTAAAATATGTAAATACGGAAGTATCTTTTGCCGGGGGTGATAATTAAGCATTTAATATCAAGAATCTATGAAAGTTTTTAAAGAAGAATTCGAAAAAAATGTCTTAATTATCACCGCCGGCAAAGGATGTTCATTATTTACATAATTTAACGTGGATCGTAGCCTACTGCCCTGTTTGTTTCGAATAGAAACTTTAAACGTCAATTTGACGTCACCTCTTCAGTGTTAAAATGAACAAATTTAAAAAATGACGTCAAATTGACGTAAAATTGTAAGTTACACTTTCTGGACGAAGCGAATGAACCTCACAATAACGGCTTCACTTCCCAACAAAGGCCACTTTTCTATGTTCTTACCAGTGGCGTTTTTTAGAGGTCTGACTGTAATTAGTTACAAAGCAACGTGCTTTTTTAATATTATAAATGGGTTAGCTTAATAAAAAAATAAATTTTAGTAATTAAATTTAATGATTTTTAAAATACAGTCAACCAGAGAACAACGGCCACTTACGGGAACATAAAAAATGACTGTTGTTCGAGGTGGCCGTTGTTTGGAGGTTAATCAGTAAGCATTTTTATTAAAAAAAAAAGTTTTCAAAATTTACAGGTGTCCGTTATTGGAGGTTAGACTTGTTAGAAGTTAATTTCGCTGTAACTTGTACAAGTTTGATATTCTGCTAGAGAATATATTAATATTATAATTAATTTTTTTAAAAATGAGAAATTAATAATGCTTTTTTCTTTTTTTCTTGACAGACGGATATATACGATTGGTGCAGAGATCATCGAGTACACCATAAATTCTCCGAAACAGATGCCGATCCTCACAATTCCAATCGAGGATTCTTTTTCTCACACATAGGATGGTTATTTTATAAGAAGCATCCTGATGTTCTGACCAAAGGGAAAACTGTCGATCTGAGCGATCTCCTAGCAGATCCCGTTGTCAGATTTCAAAGAAAGTAAGTTCATATCTAAAATGGGTTTCAGAAACAACCAAAGTAATGTTACACATGGCCGTCGTACAGTAGCGTGCTGTGACATTTGATGATAGGGAAGATGATTTTGTAAAAAGCCGACTTACAGGGGCAATCAGTTAATTTAATTTAATTTAATTAATTGCGCATCAGGGTCCATTCGTATTCGTTTGTTAAATAAGCCAGTAAAAACGGTACACTTCTTTAAATGTATTTTTAATAGATTACCTGACGTACTTAATAAATAAACAAGTTCAATATAATTACCTCTGTTATTAGATTCAATAGATTCCCTATGCCCTCTAAATGCCAATTCTTGCTTTAATAAAAAACATATAACATCTATTAATTTAGTTATATCTATTAGCCTTAACTATCTCGTTATAATTTTCAATGTGTATTTTATATTGTTTACTAAAGTTAAATTTTATTCTGCTTTGATTCCAAATTGCTTCAATTTTACGAAAGAATCGATGTGACATTTACGATTTTCGTGTCTTTTGCCATCTTTACCCAAATTATTTAAATCGTCAAATCCATTCTTATTCCACACATTAATTTTATTTGAAAACTAGCTGTTACCAGCCGCTTTGCCAACAAGTGATACAGTAGAGCGTCGTTTATCCGAAACGTCGGTTATCCGAAAGAATTCCAGTTGGCAAATTTAAATTTTCGCTAGTGCTGTGGCGCTGCAATCTTCGTCTATGTCTTGGGCTACTCAAATATTTTACGTTTTTGATACTAAATTAACTTCTGAAGTATAATTTTTTATTATTTTTATATTTTTCAATATATTTATTTTGTTTGTACAAAATAAAGAAATAATTTTTAACGATACAATAGACACGATTATTATTTTAAAAAGTTTACGTTAGGCTTAACATCGACGAAAATTTAACGCAAAGCGACATGCAATGGAGAAAAATTTTAGGATTTGATAGGTTAATGTATTTTTTCGTGCATAATCGGTTATCCGAAAAACAAGTTATCCGAACAACCCCAGTCCCCAATTGATTCGGATAAACGACGCTCTACTATATTCTTATTTTTAGTTTTTTATCTCGTTGAGTGGTGGAGTTTTGAATTTGGCTTCAATGTGGCTGTTTATATTAAGACCCTCATTGTACTAAAGCCATCTCGTGTTACGTGATAAAATAATAACGCTAGCAGACTTACGCTCTACACGTTTTTTTTTTTTTTTTTCATGGGAGAAAGGCCGTGTGGTGGTTTCTCTCTCTCTCTCTCTCTTTTTTTTTTATTAGAATAAATGCAACACTCTTTTGAATGTATAACACTAAGAATACGTAAATCAAAATACACGATTCAAAGTAAACATAAAATTAGTATTAGGTTTTTAGTAAAAACTAAAATGTAAAACTAGATATTAAAAATTATAAATAGTATTTTCTTCCATGTTTTTTGAACATAATTGTAAAAAGCATCAAACAATTGCTTCTGAACAAGTTTATAGAGTGGACCTGGCCACCTGAAACCAAGCGTAAAGATTTCTAATTTCAGAATAATTGTATGTTGATCGTAAATTGTACAATGATGGATCATTTGGCAAATGTTACATCTCTAAGTGGTGATGATCCTGCATTCAACACTAGGAAAATAAAATCTTGTTATTCTACTAGTTTTACTGCTCAGCCATTGTTGATTCCACGTTGTTGATTCTACTAGTTTTACTGCTCAGCCATATTAATGACAACGCATAGCGTTGTCATTAATATAATTTTTAAGGCTACTACGTGAGAGAGGGATGTGAGTGTAGTCCAAATCAATGTTTTCTGCAGCTGGCTTAGCCTCAAAGTCGGCTTATTCATTCCTAAATATGATAGTATCGCCAGGAAAATGTATAAAGTTATCTTATTTACAAGATTTTTAATATGCTGCTGGATATATGTGATTTTATTGCTATTGGAATTGGGATTTAATAGAGCTTTTAGGACAGACTGAGAATCACTGTAAACGTTGATAGACAGAATTTTGTTTGATAGTGAAGTGGCTCACTGAACAGCTTGGTAGTCAGCATCTTCTTCAATTTGATAGAAGGAGGTATATGGGAAGTATCTGTACCTTCTAACATATTTTGGGCAAAATATGTCAGTTTGGAGGAAGAAAGAAATACTTTAGTCACCATGAAAGGATCATTTAGACCAATCTGTGTAGATATTAATGTCTGCATGGTTATCCATGGAGGAAGCAGATGACACCAAATGTACGCTGTGTACACTAAATGCGATCATCACCTTGTTTATAAGGCGATGATCACATTTAGTAGGATAACTGCAATGCGGTAGCATATGAACAGCTGGAGATAGGAGTAGAGACTGTTGCGCTAAATTTTCGACCAGTGTCAACGAAAGGAAATTTATATTGACTTTTTCCGAAACCGTGTCTTCTTTTAATTCTTCTTTACTTCACAACTGAGTACCTATGCACCCAGTTGTGAAGTAAAAATAGGAAATTTGCAATTTTACAATGGCTTAGATGGACCTTGCCTAAACAAAAAACTTCTTCCGGCATCTACTAAAATTCTTGGCCACAATGCTGGATCAGGACTTTACTTAGAGCGCTTTCCATAGGTGCCAGATTGGTGCCAATTTTTATAGTGTTTTCATTTGTTGGCGGAGTGGTGCCAGTTCCAGTTAGTTTAGAAATATCGTCTATCTGTTGATTATCATCGCTCTCTGACGATTATGTGTTTTCTTTTATAACCGAATTTGATTTTAGATTCTCTGAGTCATCTTTTGTTTTGGTACTATCAGACGTACTTTGTAATAATTTTTTAAAGCTTGGTTTTTCATTCGGGTTCCTTTTCCATCCTTCGTCTTTTGTACTGGAACCAGACAGTTTTCTTTGTCCGTCAGACATTCTGAAATATCTCAAATTAAACAATGTAAAATATAAAATAATGATAATAATTAAAATTGAAGATTTGCCCTGCCTAAAAAAGATAAAACCGTAAGTATCACACAATATAAAAAATGCTTGATTTAATAACACAAAACGTTGACTAAATAAAGAGATAAATAAGTTACAAAATCAATACTATTTAGACACAGACCACTCGATTAAAAAATTGTTTTGCCCTGTTCTATAAACTTTCATCGTTTAAAAATCATAGAAAATTTAGCAAAATATCTTTAGATTTATAATTAAATTAAATTATAATTGATTATATTATATTATAATGTATTAAAGTGACACAACCAAAATGCTGCCCTTTAGATTTGCCGCCCTGGACAAATATCAGGGTTGTCCGCCCCTGAGTATAGGCCTAAATGTTGCCTATTGACTGGGATTTCGTGGGGCGGAAACGCGCTAGTGATGCTCGTCCCGCAGCCAATACGGGTGAACTTCGGGTTAGATAGAAGCAATCTGGAATGCTTTTTTTCAGGTAGACATTCAAAATTTGTTTGATTCGAAGCCACGACGTGTAGAAGCTCTTATTGCAGCGCATGGCGAATTCATCAAATACTGAGTTTTGGCTTGTAATATTGTTTGATTGCTCTGTAAATTTAATCATTTCTTTGTATCACTGCAGGTTACATGTGGAATAAGTTTCATTCATTTCTGTTGATTCCTTCATGGTGTTGCAATTTTTACAAAAATGAGTGCATTTTAACTTTAGCCAAAGTTAGATACTCGTACACAGAATTAAAAATTTACGTAAAGTTGTGAATGTTCTCTTAATCTCTTAACAGATGTTACATGTTGAATCAATAAAATTGTTATACTTTATTAACTAATGGCTACTTTACCATTCAACGTGCCCATTGATTAACGGTTGTATTCTCAAACACAGATTTACAATTAGACGTTAATCAGTTACTATTCATTTTACTTTAAATACTAATACACGAGTATTTATTATATGACTTTTTGATCCATGTTTATGAATACAAAAATTATTGGTCAGTAGTAATAAAAATTAATGGATGGTCGAAGAGGTTAAGGTACTAATCTCTCTTTGGGGGACCTGCGATCGAATGCGGACGATTAAAGACTCGGAGTTTTTAGTTTTCTACCTTTGTAACACTTAAATAAGGACCAGTTTTCCATAAAAGTCCTCCTGGGAGGCATATCCCCTCGGCAGATCGCCCACGTGTCGCGTTTTCTAACCGAATAAACCAAACCAAAACATTAACAGCGTAACAAAAAGGTACATAAAATTGATTTATTTCCTTGACAGAGAAGTAATTCTTTACACGTTCTTATATTGAAAAGCCAAATTAATTGACTATTTAAAACATTAGATTCACTATAAAATAAATGTTTTACATAATAAAGAATCCGCGAATTTGACAGGTAAAGACATTTTTTTATGTCTAAAAGGAAGAGAAAGTTGAAAATGTCAAGTAAATATAAATTTAATTTGCAAAATAAGCGAAAGTTATATCTACAACTCGGTAAATAATATGCAATTTTGTTCGTACTCTTTTGAACTTTTTCTTCCTCGATGACAAAGGGCCTTTTTTCCAATGTCTACAGTCGGTTCGGTCAGACCCATATTACGTTGCTTGGATGGCTGGTTTGATGGAATATGGCAACGTAACACATGGGCGATCTGAATAGCGAATGCCCAGGGACGCCGCTAGCTGTTTGAACGCCCGTGTGCAATACCGATTATGCCGCCCCCTGTTTAACTACGACTACCTACGCTGAGCTTGCCAGTAAGGCTATTTAGTGTTGTCCCATAAGAGTGTGAAAAAAGAAAAGAAATACTTTATAAAGAAAAACTATTTATTATTACTAAGTTATTTTTGTTTACTTAAGTGTAAAACCATATAAATATTTATTTACAGAAATTTAACTCTTCTTGCCTTTATGTTTGCGAAATCTGCTATCAATTTTCTTGTATCCAAGCTGTCTAAGATTTCGTGTTCAATTGAAACTATAGCTAAATTACTTAGTCTTTGCTGGTACATTGTTGATCTTAAATAGTTTTTTATAATTTTTAACTTTGAAAAGGACCTTTCACCAAATGCAACTGAAACCGGCAATGTAAGTAATATTCTTAGTGCTATTGCTGTGTTAGGAAATGTTGATATTAAGTCATTAGTAAAAAGATATTGTAATAGGGTTTGTGGATCATTAGACTGGTTTTCTGGAAAATGCAACTTTAAAGTACAGATTTCAATCATACAAATCAATACCGTCAATGTCTGTTTCACTACTCGAATCGTCTTTAAGCTTCAGATTTAAATGCTAACCAAGTTAAAATATGATTAATTATACTTAGACCCATGTCAGAAAAATTATTAACAAAATAATTGCAATTTGATATGCGATAGAACTGTTCGAATGCGTACAAGTACAAATTGAGAAGGAAGCTCTGTGGGGATTCCCTATTATCGCCAGTCCTGTCAACTTCTGTCATAGAGCACGACTATGGGTACTTGGCTTTCGGGCGCCGCCGGATGCTTCAACCTGCCGACAGACGTTTCGCATTGCATTTTAATTCTGATAAATGCCAATAGAGGCGCTTTAACGCTATAATATAAATAAGAATATAATAATTGCGCGCCGGTCAGAATTTTTTTCTCTATGCAAAGACATTTCTTATGGTATAAGTAGGGTGGGTATTATGACAATGACTTTGAATATCACGTAACCGATCGTTGGATTTGCCGCCCCCTGGACGTGCCGCCCGCGTGCAGTGCACGCCTTGCACACCCGCTTACGGCGGGCCTGGGAATGCCTTCCTGAAAGACTTACTATGGGAAAGTGGTCCTTAATTAGATGTTAAATACGCGAAGAAAACCTGAAAAACTCCACGTGATCAGCCCGTTGGAGAAGCACGAATCCGCGACTAACTACAATGGTTTCATCCACTCTTCCACTGGTGGACCACCACAATAGAAACGACTGGTGAGAGACGGACTCCCACAGATTGACCATAAATAATTCTTAGGGTGTTGCTCGCTAGAATTCGAAAAGGCTAGTGGGAGATGGGCCCGCCATATTGCCCATAAATAATAGGGCGTTACTCGCTAGCATTCGGAACGATCGGTGAGAGATGGGCCCGACAGATTGCCATGAACAATTCCTGTGGTATTGCAAGCCAGGATTCGATCTCGGGAGCCCCAGAATGGTAGTTTGACGTCTTAATCGCCTCAGCCATCCGGTCGGCTAATTGAAGGTGCTAAAACACAAAAAAATTACTGAATAAATTATTGTTGTACTTTCAAATTATACAAAATAAATTATAATTTTGTTTATATTATTTTAATTCATTATTCTTTTTCAGGTTTTATATCCCGTTATCAATTGTATTTGGATTTTTGATATCTACCTTCATACCTTATCGATTTTGGAACGAAGAATTAATAACTGCTTTTTTTGTGGCTAGTATTGGAAGATATACTTTTCTGTTACACAGTACTTGGGCTGTAAACAGTCTAGCACATCTTTACGGGTACCGACCTTACGATAAAAAAATCAACGCCAGGGAAAATTGGTTTGTCACTTTATTTGCTTTAGGCGAAGGATTCCATAACTATCACCATACTTTCCCTTGGGATTATTCAACAAGTGAATTTGGAAAGTTATTCAATTTTAGTACAGCTTTTATAGACTTGATGGCATGGTTAGGTTTTGCGTATAATTTAAAACATGCTTCAGGAAATATGATCAAAAATGTTAAAGAAAATAGAGGTAAAACTAGAGAAAAAGAATATTGAAACGACTCGAAAATACCAAATTATACGGAATTTCGTTTTTTGTTATCCAGTTATTGTTAGATACATAATGGAAATTAAAGAAATCGTAACAGTTAAAGAATATATTATTTCTTATATTATATACAGTAGAATAAATATTTAACTGATATTAAGTCGTAGAGTTAATTTTTTTTTAAATTTTCCGCCCTGTAGGCACTAAGAAGGCCTTTTACGGCAAGCCCATTATGGATTCGGCCAGGCCTACAGCGGGGTTCAACTTGCTGTATCCAGAGAGACTACCTCATTAAAATTCCTGGGGTCTTTCAATCTGTCTGGATTCCACAGCGAGCTGGACTGCCACCCTATCCGCTAGTATTTTAAAGGAGTACAAAATATTAAATCCTCAATTTTCCAAACTTTAAATGGATTTTTAAAAGAATTTATAATAATATTCATAAGATAAATATCACATAAATATTTATAGATTTACATGGGCGATCTGAATAGCGAATGCCCAGGGACGCCGCNTTAGCAATCTGGGATGTATTGATAACGTCAGTAAAAAAGAAATTCAAATACTACAAATATCTTCGATATAGCGCCATACACACAGACAGTTGATGAAGGCCCAGGTATAACGAAGTTAAGAATTCCTTCGCCCCCAAAACAGAATGAATGGATGCGCCGCTCAGTGTACCCCATTTGACAAGTCTTAATTAATTTTCAAAATAAATTCTAGAAAGGTTTACTATAACGCCAACTTTACGAGTGATATCAGTTAAAATTATCAGCATATAGTACAAGTATAAACTTTATATATAAAATATTTAAATAAATATATATTAATCTATTATAAAAATAAATCTTATTTTATTTTATTGATTCAATTGTAGTTTGAACTGTTATTCGAATCATACTTTAAAGCAGGGTTTACTAATGGGATCGCCGCAGTAGTATTTCAATAGTATTTTAAAAGAGATTGATGGAACTTAAGGGGTCATTTCGGGGTTGATGAAAAAAATCAGATATTTATTCTACTTGTTTCACTTATTAAAAAAATTTCAGATAATTTTCAAATAAGAATAATAAAAAAAATTGCAGCCCAATCATGTGGGAAAAGTAAATCATCATTGAACAAAATTTTAATCTTTGTTAATTTAACTCTACTTGCGGACCACATGTTGAAAACACGCTGCATTAACTGATTTAATAATTTAAAAGGTTTCATTTGTTGTGTTAATTCTTTAAAATAATACATGTCTGTCTATATCACATGTATACGTAAGACGAAGTTTCTATCTACTTGAAGCCAGTTTTAGTCATGTAAATCAATGGTTCCCAATTAGTGGTACGCGTACCCCTGGGGGTACGCGAAATTGCATGAATGTGGCTAAAATCGGTCGATTTAAAATCTAAATGCATGAGATGAAGCAATCAAAAATTCGGCAATTTACAACATGATGTGGAATGCACAAATTCGTTTATTTATAACTAAAAATATTCTCGAAATTTCATCAAAAAATTGCATTTATGACAATACCTAAATGAAATTCTTGCGCAAAAAACAAAAATTATACAATTAGCACAATTTGTGCTAATTGTACAATTATCATTATTAACATGTCAGCGAAGCGGCAATAAAATATTTACTACCATTTTGCACAACATACCTCTGCGATAGCGGATTTTCGGCCATGACAAACATGAAAACTAAACATCGTCACCGACTTCAACTCGAAGATGACTCGAGGCTGAAGCTGACCAAAAAGCAACCAGATTTTACAAAGTTGTGCAAAGAAAATCGTGCACATTTGTCACATTAAATAACCTTATGTTATTTTCATTATTATTAAAATTGTATTTTAAAGGTAATAAATGTAGAAAAAAAAACTTATTCTATTTATCACTCGCTGTCTACCCACAGCTTCGCCCGCATTATATCGAATTTTCTCGTGGGAGTAAGATATTTTCTCGCAGTAAAATGTAGCTTATGTCCATCTCCAACATGTAAGCTATCTCTGTGCCAAATTTTATTGAAACCTGTTCAGCGGTTTAGACGTCAAAAGGTGACAGACAGACAGAATTACCTTCGAATTTATATTAGTATGGATTAATATGAATTTCTATTATAAGGGGTACGCGAGTTTGAGCTCTTTCTTGAAGTGGTACGCAGGAAAAACTAATTGGGAACCACTGAACTGTAAATAATTGATTAAGGAAAACAAGAAACATGTTAAATATAACAGAGCAAAGCGACTTAAGAGTGGTATCAAGTAACCTTTATATTTGATATAAAAGATCCAGCAACGAATTGTATAACCATTAAGTTTGAACCTACTCGAGATATGACACACGAGCCATTCTATCTACCCACCCCTTCGACATTTAACAGCTAACATTTAATAGCATCAATCCTCCTAATACACGAACCTCCCTGCAAAATTTCAGAAATTTTCGACAAAAGATACAAGAGTTAAGCTTCAAATTGGTTGTCAAAATCGTGCCCCCATATGCACTGACATCCATAGTACAAAACATACCCCGCGAATAATTTTGCATTTCTCAAGATTTTGCGTAATATATCTAACATTTTTACATGTGGAAGTTTAAACAAAAGAAAGGTTGCGAACCTCTGCTTTAAAGTATAGAATCTAAAGGTCTAATGTACGAGTATATACAATATGTATGTATCATAGATGCTTATATGTTAATGTATATGCACTTACATATATCAAATATGAATGAATAGTATGTAATTACGTCAAAAGTAATAAAATTAAATATATTATTTTCGCACAAAAGGCTGTTTATGTTTTCGTAATAAAATATGATACAATTAAACCTGTCTAAAACGGAATGCGATGGTTTTGACAGTCCTCACATTGCTCCTGCAATGTGTTTTATGTCTCAAAACGTGATGAAGAAATACTAAAATGCGTAAAACATTGTAACATCATGTAATATCACGTGACCTTGTGAAAGGTCACGCATGTAGATGACGGATGATCCGTTAATTCGTTTAAAAATACCGTTTATTCAGAGTGAAATCTTTTCTTTTACAATATCCGATGAAGCGTTACAATAGTTTAAAAATGTTCAAAAATGAGTTGACTTATCCTATTTGCAGAGAGAATTCCAAGGAAAGAAAGTTTTAAAATCTCCAAAGAGAAGGCTCTGTACTGTATAAAAGGCACACCGCGCATTGTTGCCAATTTACTTTTTTAAATCCCACCAGATCGAGCTTCAAAATCCCAATTTCTGTTTAGAAGAAGCATGTTAAAACAAAGTTTAATAGGCTTAAAAATTGGCACTTTGTATTAACGAGGTTTGTGTTAATATTACTGTAACACGAATTACTGCACAATTTATTGAGCGGAGTTCGTCAAAAAGTGTTTTATCTATAAACGAAGTTTAAAGCAACCGCATTACCATTAAATATGATTTTTTTGCAAATATGTTTAACATGGCAAGGCTGATGTCGTGGCGAAACCGGAATTTTGAAGTTCTATTTATGATGGGCTGAGATATTCGATATCAAAATTTGCCATGGGAAATCTATAGGCCGATTGTTGATTGTAAGCATAGTGTCGGATTGCTGAAAATTTACATTGATCTGTACGAAAATCTTTTACTTTGCTCTTTATAATGAGCGTTTAATATGCACGGAAAATACAGTGGGTGATCGGTTAACGAACAGTTAGGATAGCGAACAAATCGGATAACGAACACTTTCGTGAAAGATTTTTATAATCGGACAACGAACACTTTACTGAACAAACATAGAAAGAAGCGACAGAAAATAACGAATACCGATTGATTTTCCCTTGTCTTCAGGTAGCAATTCGAAACCTTTCGGAGCGCTGGAGACGTCAACATCGATGCTCAACCCGATACCGATCAGATAGTATTCCGCCGAATTTTGAAATTCTCTCTTGTAATTCCAGCTTTTTGTTTACCTTTCTGACAAATAATCTTTTATAGTATTCGCGAGACTGTCGGACAGGCACTGTTAAGTTTTGCTTCGGGGTTTACTTACGAAAGGTGAAAGTTTAACTGTCCCATCGGATATTCATTAACGTTTTAATACCATATTTTGAATTTCATCCAGGCCTTGCATTTAAATAATTTTTTGTGGGCTTGTTGATTTCTGTTCTCTGAATTTTTGTAAGTGCTTTTCTGAACTTTTTATTTAAAAAAGAAACTGATAATATTATGGAGCCTAAAAAGAGGAGTGTCAAGAACTGTGCTCACCGTAGAAACCAAGTAAGAGATAATAGCCAAGGTAGAAAATGGGCACAAGATGTCTGATGTTGCTAGGCGGTATTGCTTGAACAGGTCTACAGTAGGCACAATCTTAGCTATGAAAGATATATCATGAAGTCTCAAGCTGCTAATGGAGTAACGAAAATCACATCTGAGAAATAAAGAGCATTTTAGAGCTCACAATGGAACCTGAAACTGATCTGACGACAGAAGAACTCCAAGAACTCTCAAATGAAGAATACCAAGAAACTCAACGAGATGTGTTTTCTTTTGAAAAAGAAGCCAACATCTGCTAATAAAGATCTTTTGAAGAAGTTGGAGGATGTTGTCAGAACAACGATCATCCAAGTGGCATCCAAAGCAGAATAAGGTTAATGGGGGTTGGAGATTTCTACAATTACAATATTATTAATTACTTCCAAAACATTCTTAAGAAAAGAGAAAAGCACTCGACTTGGACAGATTCTTTAACCCCGACAAACGGAAAAACGTGACTTACGCAAATGCAAGACTGTATATATATATATGTATTTTTACTATTACATATAAACAAACGTAGTAAAAAAGTATATATTTTTTATTTTTTGGAGTCTCCGGAACGAATTAATCAAATTCCCATAAAAACCTATGGTAAATCGATAATTGGTTAACGAACAATTCGGATAACGAACAAAGTCTTGGAACGGATTATGTTCGTTAACCGATCACCCACTGTACCTAGTTTAACATGTGATTATTAGTGTTAGCAGTTATCCAGCATTGCTGACATTTCATACACTTAATTACAGATATGGTGACAGAAATTATTATTAGTACACTAAGAATAATGAAGAGGAAGAACGAAGAGAAAGCGTTGCACGTAATTAATTAATATAAGCATAAAATTGATAACTATGATCAATTTCGTGGTTACATTAATTAATTATTGCTAACGCTATCATTGACTACTGATAGATAATATTAAGGATGGACAAGGAAGTTAAGGTGTCAACCTACCACTCTGGGGAACCCGGAATTGAATCTGGGCAGTCAAAACACCAGGTTTGTCCTGAATATGTCGGACAATCCCGCCCCACCGTTCGCTCCCATTTTGAACCTGGTCGAACCAACAATTGGTTTCATCAAAAGGCCTTCCTTCTTAGTGCCTAAACGGTAGAAAAATCCAAAAAATTAAGGCATCCGCTTCTGACTGTCTTCAAGAATCCAAATCCGACGTTTTACGTAGTTGGGTTTTATGATCACCGTTAATACTTTTTAATAATTTAAATTAATTCACTATTAACAATATTATGTTTACATATTATTTACAGTTATATATCAACCTGTATATCAAAAATTGTAAAAAAGAATGGACATTAAGAAAAATAAAACTAATCAATAAAACTAGGCAACAGATTATAGAGCAATCGTTATCAAAACGTTTCAAATTATACACACACTAAAAACAGCAAGAACCTGTTTTAAAATCTAAATATTCGATCTGTTTAATAGATCATCAATAGGATATACTGTATGAAATTCATCTAAACTACCAAGGCAGTTCAGATTGAAAAAAGTAGTCGTCAATAATAAGTATTTGAGAAATAAAAACAAAAACGTAGTGAAGATTATACTGATTGGTAATGTAACTAGTAAAGATATATGCTTAAATTTTTGACAGTTACAGTTTTTAATTAGTCCAGATGATGATAAAAAGTGAGATATAATCTTACAGGTTAGATAACATTATAGACAGTATTTTATAGATGCCTGATGATTAAAACTGGTCATTTTTATGTAACATTGATAAATGATCAGGATCTATAAATATATAGTTAATTAAAATTCACAGAAGCACTCCACAATAAAAAAAGATGTTACATAATTTTCCTTTTTTTCAGATATCTCATGAATACAATAACAGTACCCTGTTGACTCTTGAATATAATAACGTTACCACCCTTTTTATGTTTCCAAGTGTTTCTGTGAATTTTAATTATATTTTATGTGTTATTAAGTTTTGATATTCAATTCAATTCAAGTTTATTAGCGTAATTTGAAAANATCTCATGAATACAATAACAGTACCCTGTTGACTCTTGAATATAATAACGTTACCACCCTTTTTATGTTTCCAAGTGTTTCTGTGAATTTTAATTATATTTTATGTGTTATTAAGTTTTGATATTCAATTCAATTCAAGTTTATTAGCGTAATTTGAAAAAAATTCCAGTTACAAGGGGTACATTGGGTTACAAATATTAGTGAATATATAATATATCTTTCGACAAATAAATTATTATTAGGTAAATTATCTTCTATTCATACGTTTAATACATTTAATCAAGCGACATAATATTGGATAGAAGTACGAACAACAATAAAAGTAAATCTATAAATCCTTCATTAAGGCTCTCAACCGTTTTAATATATTTAATAAAGAACTGATATATTCTGGTAATCATAATTGGACCCATCTGAAATATTTTTTGGTAGAATTCTTGCATAGATTTGATGGCTGACAAGGTGGAAATACCAGTCTGTTCTCTAAGTTTGGAACAACCCTTGCACAAACTAATTATATGATATACAGAAATTTGGTCATTACACAGCCTACATTGTTTATTCCTGATATCCAAATAATTCCCTTCAACTATAATATAAAAACTGTTTAGTCTGATCTGCATATAAAATCTTTTCATCCCAAATGGTATTTTATAATGAATATAATTATTTGCTGGAGGGAAATTTAAATTAACTGTATACCAGGGGTGGCCAACCTGCGGCTCGCGAGCCACATGCGGCTCTTTGAAGGATTATTTGTGGCTCTCGATAAATGTACCCGAGTTCCCTTTTCATTTTTGTGTTATTATATTTTAAAAAACTATTATCGTTCCGTATGTGTTTCAAAATGTCTTTTAAATTATTGATACTAACAACAAATATGAAAGACTAAGTGCAACGTTGTAACAAATTTCATTTCCGTCCAAGTTAAGAATGATATGACTCATCGAAAACAGCGCGAACGAACATAAACAGTGGCGTAATCGTCCGTTATCGACCGACTCCAGACCAATTTTGACTTTGTAAACTGTCATTGCAATGGACAGTTGACATTGTGCTCTGGAGGAAACAATTTGTATCACTCTTACTACGGATATAATTTGTAATCTGGGATTTTTTGCATACCTTTTTAATACGTATTTAATTGCGGCTCGCGAAAAATTTCAAATTTTGAAGAATGGCTCGGACTATCAAGGAGCTTGGCCACGCCGGCTATATACCATGGGTGATATTTTGACTCCTGTAAATTTTTCATCTCACGATCAATTGAATTATTATACATATTCTCCACCAATAAAGAAATTCCGTAATTCCAGTCTGTTTCTCTACTGTAAAATAGTAAATGAAACAAACCATAACTTTCCAATTTGATTCTAAGTTTGTTATACCAATTGTTTTGATAATTCTTTTTGTTATTTAAAACTTTTAGTATTATATTAACCTGTATGCTCTCACTAGTTAACAGTCTCTTAAGAAATTTTATGGTCTTAATTACCAAGTAGGATTCTAATAACAATCTGTTAGTATCATGGCGAATCGCATATCCCGGCACTACTTTATCTAATCCCTAAATTTTTCTTATAAATAGCTTTTTATATTTCCAAGTGTTTCTGTGAATTTTAATTATATTTTATGTGTGATATGTTATTAAGTTTAAGTTTTGATATTATACTGTATATTGAACTGGTGCTTGGCGCCTGCAATATTGGGTTCCAAATTGAGAAGAGTACCCGTCCCTCACCTCTTGACCAGAAGGTGAGAGACGGATACTCTTATCAATTTTGAGCTTATTTTTTTGTATAATGCTTTGAATAATATCTTTTTGAATATAGTTTAATAACTCTTCTCAATTTTGAGTCTGTATACTTTGAAACCTTTTGATAATGATTGCTCTATAATCTGTTGCCTAATTTTATTGATTAGTTTTATTTTTCTTAATGTCGATTCTTTTTTGTAATTTTTACAACAGAATTTTATCATGATTTGTGTGTGTGCAAAATTTCAAAAATTCATGACAAAATTGTGAGGCCCCAAAAAATGAATTGAAATTAAATATTTATTATTAGAAATTTATTAAAACGAAACTAGAAAAAATCGTCTATTGTTAAAAACCGATCAAAGATCGAATTAGTTGTGTTAGTCATATGAAACCGCGACGAGAGAAAAAAAACGCTATTGATGTAAACGGAACGCAATAATTTTAAATGATTAATAATTGTAAACAAACGACCTCCAGTAGAGATGGACCTTTGAAGAGTCGCTCATATGCACATAATTAGAACATAGAAATTTTGAAAAGAGGAAAGATTAATGACGAAAAAGAACATCGCGTCGTGTCGTTAAATTTCAAAAACGTCACAGACTAGACAACAATGGTGGAAAATATGAGCGCAAGTTTCAAAGTTCCATCAACATTTTGCATCCAGAATAACGGATGATGTCAAGTAGATTCTTCAAGGCGGATCTTTCTCGTGACTCAAAAAGGAATCGTCTTTCGCTTAGAGACAGACGAGGGAACCAATCAGAATAAACAAATTAGAGAACGGAGATTGATATAATCCCCGATCTTGAAGGACAGAGAGACCTCTTCTGTAAACTGTGCTACGGAGTACCTGCACTCCGGAAAGTCCGAAGCGAAAAACTCACTGTGTGTCGACGCACAGAAGACGAAGATTCCGCACTAGTGACCATCGAGAGAGCCGTGCCGCCGACGCTTACCGACAAGTCTTCTTAAATGCTGTAGCCCCGGGGCCCATCTCCGAGGGACGATAGAAAAACATCCTCGACACTTAAAACTTACGAACATTTAATTGGTTAAGGAACTTTGTGCATAGTGTAAGTTATTTCCTGTTAAATTAAACAGATTTTTGTCAGATAATTGTCATCTGTGTCTCCTCCGCCACACCCACACGCGAACGACCCTAGATTATCCTGACGCGGGATTAACGATTCCCCCTGGAAGTCGGCGAACTTACAAAATGAATAACAGTTATTAAGCTTCAATGTGGGTGAATAAAATCGTGCTCTTCCACATGCACTAACATCCATAACACTGTACAGATTTTTAAAAAACATTTGTACTATATGCTGATAATTTTAACTGATACCACTCGTAAACTTGGCGTTTAGGAAACCTTTCTAGAATTTATTTTGAAAATTAATTAAGACTTGTCAAATGGGGTGCACTGAGTGGCGCATCCATTCATTCCGTTTTGGGAGCAAAGGGTTTAACTTCGTTATACCTAGGCCTTCATCAACTGTCTGTGTGTATGGCGCTATATCGAAGGTATTTGCAGTATTTGAATTTCTTTTTTACTGATGTTATATGTTTATTTCTTCTTTATGACGAATTTCTTCTTTATGATGTTAAAATATAATTAAAATTCACAGAAACACTTGGAAATATAAAAAAGGTGGCAACGTTATTATACTCAAGAGTCAACAGGGTACTGTTCAGTAGCGTGCTGTCATTGGAAGCGGTGGATGCGTTGCTTCCCTTGTATTGTCTAAAAAATAAATACATATTAATTTTAATTATATGAAAATAATCGCACAATATTTTATTATAACCGCATTATGTATCTTATTACAAATTTCTATACAGCACATGAAAAAAAGATAAGATTGCTATTGTATATTCGAATATTAGTGGCGGAGTGGAAGCGCTGTATTGTCAGCATCCAAAAAGCCAGATTTGCGCATGCGCTTTACAGAGCACCGACTTCATCCGGTTTAGCTGGTGGAAGCCTAGGACCTTGGGTGGATGCTACACGTATACCGCATCCAATTCTATCCAAGACCGATTCCGGGCTGTTGGCGCCCTCGCCCGATTACGTGAATCACGAGTAGATTTAAAACTTAACCCAACCGATAAGAATTTACTGGTATGTTTTTACGATAGTTCTGTATAGTTGACAGGAGTTTAAAAATTCCATTAAAATATTTGATATTTTTATTCCGCTCTCCGATTTTATATTACTCACGGATTTCAATGTTAAACTAGTGATATCACGATTTCGTATATCTCATCTTTAAGGGAATGTAGAAAAAAACGCGTACAATTTTTGTATAATGTTAAAAAATTAATTGTTACTTCGACAGCATCATTTACAACTAAATTTAATAAATGAGAGATGCACCAGGTACAGAAAAAGCTGTAGAATTTATTTTCCTTAAATTTACGATTTATTTATCCATTTGTCATAAAAATTTGTCTGTCCACTTTTTTCCCGAGACTACAAATATTCGAGTACAAAGTAACCGGTTTCGACTTATTTCTACTTAAGAAGTAGTTAAATAATTAAGCGATTAGGGAAGTGGGGACACAAATAAAACCCTGATGAAAGAATTGAAATTTTACTTAAACAAAAGCTTAACCGAACCATCTCTAGCCGACTACAGTGGAGACTGATTTCTTCGTATTGTTAATGTAATAAAGACAGAAATTTTTCCAGTTCAACGAGAGTGACCGAAAAGTTGTAAATTTTGGAAATTTCTGAGGACACTTGGTCCTAAAACGAATTAGTTAGAACAAATGACTATTAAGTTTAACATATTTAGATTTTTGCATCTATGGTGAGAAACGTTTAAAATCTACAATAGCCCAGTAGTGTCCTTTCAGGAATACTAGTGATGCGACAAAAGAGGCATTTGACATTGACTGGTATCATCACCCTGGGGATTTGGCAGTCCGCGTGTATGCACGCTCTGCAACCGTCTTCGATTCCATCCATTAGCCACTCGTAGAGAGCTATTTGACTAAGTGCATTGTTTTAAGATTTAAAAATAAAGATTTTATGTTATTTTTATGTACGTTTCTTTACAAAGCTATATTTAATTATAATTTTATTTAAAAGTATATTCATACAATTGAAGAATATTTTATACCAGGTATGTACCGGTACATCCACCACACATTTTATTTCATCAAGTAAGGTTTTATAATTTTATTTTTAATTTTAGCCGTATATCGTGGCTAGCGATTCGGAATGTAATTGTGATATTAAAAATGCATTTAGAGAAGTCTACGGTTTCTACTGGCTTACCGAACAAACGAATACGAATGAACTGTTCCAATTCGGCCCGGGCGCAAAAACTGTTGGCCACCCCTAGACTAGGGGTGGCCAACAGTTTTTGCGCCCGGGCCGAATTGAAAAGAAAACTTTTTTATGGGCCGAACCAGAGGCTGCCCTAAGAAGATTTTGAGGTGGTGCGAAATCTCATTGTGGTGTCACCCCGTAGAGACTAAATTGTAGATAGAGATTACAGATACATTTTTCACATTATCATGCTTTATCAACGTTCTACACTGTACTTAAGAGATTTGTAATGGAGGCTTAACTCTAACTGGACAGCGAATTGTTGATTTTTTTTTAGGCGTTAGAATTATTCACCGATCTATTCTGACTTGAGTAGCTAATATTGAGAGATTAATTGCGAGCCACATAAATCCATTACACGGGCCACATTCGACCCGCAGGCCGTATGTTGGCCATGCCTGCCCTAGACCATCATTGACGCGCAATTGACTGGTTGCCCCTGGATGTCGGCTTCTTACAGAAACACAGCTTCCCTGTCGTCAAATGTCACGACACGCTACTGATACTGTTATTGTATTCCTGAGACATCTGAAAAAAGTAAAATTATGAAACATCTTTTTTTATTGTGGAGTGCTTCTGTGAATTTTAATTAACTACATATTTATAGATTCTGATCATTTATCAATGTTACATAAAAATTACCAGTTTTAATCATCAGGCATCTATAAAATACTGTCTATAATGTTATCTAACCTGTAAGATTATATCTCACTTCTTATTATCATCTGGACTAATCAAAAACTGTAACTGTCAAAAATTTAAGCATATATCTTTACTAGTTACATTACCAATCAGTATAATCTTCACTACTTTTTTGTTTTTATTTCTTAAATACTTATTATTGACGACTACTTTTTTTTCAATCTGAACTGCTTTGGTAGTTTAGATGAATTTCATACAGTATATCCTATTGACGATCTATTAAACAGATCGAATATTTAGATTTTAAAACAGGTTCTTGCTGTTTTTAGTGTGTGTATAATTTGAAACGTTTTGATAACGATTGCTTATAGAGCAATCGTTATCAAAACGTTTCTGTCAATCTGTTGCCTAGTTTTATTGATTAGTTTTATTTTTCTTAATGCCGATTCTTTTTTACAATTGTTATAACAGAATTTTATCATGATTTGTGTTCTTTTATCACGATGCAGTTCTTTCGCTGTTAAAATAGTGTAAATTTGTAAAAATATGTATTTGCAAGAACTTTGTTTCGTCATAATTTCACTATTTCTACGAAATTCCCGGACAAAATTAATAGTTCACCCGGACAGTAAGTCAATTCCCGGACTGTCCGGGTGAAAACCGGACGGGCGGTAACACTAATTAATTTGTCCGATTTTCGTAGAAATTGCGAAATTATGATGAAACAAAATAAATTTATAAAAATATTTGCGAGTGTTTTATTTTAACGGTTAAAGACTAACTTCACACACCCCACTCCATCTCATCGCTAGGCTAAGAGTGATAGAAAATGTATTTTAAACATATTCTGACAGCAATTGTTGAAGATTTCTGTAATAATAACATGTGAAATTTCATTTAAGATTATCTTAATTCATTATATTTTATTTTTGTATTTGGAATTATAAAACTTGTTTGAATTTCAATTTGTTTACAATGAAACAAGAAAGATAACCAAATGTAGAATTTTATCATGATTTGTGGTGTGTAAATGCACTTTAGTATATAATAGGGGTATCCCCACCGCATCATCCATAATGAGCAATCTCGAAAAAAAAGACTAATTAAAACGTTAAAATACATTTATTTCCATTAGGGAGACTAATTACGTAAAAATATTGTTAACAATAATCCAAAACCCATTATATTAGATTTAAAACCCATTATATCGGATCGATTCTTGCATTTCAAGAAGTGAAGTAAATTCAAAATGCTTTTCAAAGGGATATTTATTTTCGTCTTTTTTATAATAACTCCTTTGCTACCCACCAATTTTTAATTTTAATGTAATTAAACATAAAAAATACTTAAAACTTAAAAAAAACGAAAGAAATGCGTTAATTTTGAAGAGAAAGCTTCCAAGTTTAACTTCCATTGTCGCGCTTTTTCGCGAAATCTGACGCCGATGAGTAATTGTTTACAGCTGGATGACCTTGAGAAAGCTGGTATCGTCTTTCGCGGAACATTCTCATAAAATCTACAGGGGGATAAGGGTTTAAAGTAGGGTAAATTCTAGCTGGCCGTATATTTTTGAATATTTTTCAAAAATTACGTCTTTTATTGCGATTGCCGACCTCCCCCCGACTTAAATAAACGTATATAAAATAAAACATATATATTTAAAAAAATTAAAAAAACTATTGGAGGTCGTTTTTGACATCAGAAACTAGCTTTAAATAACTTTACCGAAGTAAAATTCGTCACTAGAACTTTAGAACGATGAATGAAATTTGATTTTAAAATCCCATTAAAAACAATTAAGCGTTAATCGTGCGTCATTAAAGGTAGATTAAAATCGCGATAAAATTTTTTCGCGCGGGAAAAAATTTTTGAAAAAATTTGGAAACTTAAAAAACATCCAAAAATCAAAAAAAATTTTCGGACGGTCCAAACGACGGTTTCTTTTTTAATGCTATGTAAGCTGCCCGAGTTAACTCGGGATATGGGCTTAAGGTGTATTAAATTTGTGATTTCTAAAGTTACTTCAAGCGGTTTAGTTAATTAAATTAAATTACTTTTCTAGAACGTACCATCATGCAAAGAATATACGACCGTTTTTACTGTAAAAAAATCTACTTGAGAATTACAATCACTTTTCGAGTATTTTGGCAATCTTTCCCTCGATGTCCAGAAATTCACTCGATTTACCATCTCAAAACATATATCTGGACTTATATGCCCTATAATTGGCGGTATTACCTTTAATAGGTATGCATTCTTGATTGGAATAACCATAATNTATTATATGTCCGATAATTGGCGGTATACCTTTTAATGGGTATGCATTTTTGGGTACAATAGCCGGAATTCTCTTCTTGCTCATTGCGAAATTCATTCATCGATGGTGGTGTTGGAAAAAGTCTCTGAAAAGAAAGCGAAAACTATACGCATATTGATTCGAATTAATAATATTTAATTTAATGTCAACCCGGTTTAAAATTTAAAAAAAGAGTGTTTTTTAAATAAGAAAAAATTATTTTATTATGGAAATAAAGAATGACGGTTTGAATATTGAAAAATTGTTTTGGAATATTGAAAATGTGTTTGTGCTTTGTTTGGCTTTTATGAAAGAATGTCTACTGAGGAAGAAAATATTATAATTTCCGAAATCCATCTGCATGAAAATAAAGTTGTTAATTGACTCGTATTGCAATTTGTGGATGTGATTGTTCCTAGAGAATAACTGTGTCTGAACCGTTACATATTGAATAGAAAATAGAAGAATAAGAAAAATGTAGTTGGAGCAAATTTTGTTTTACGTTTTGCAGAAGTATTACATAATGGCTGATTCAAATTCTCCACCTTGGCTGAAATCATGTGAAGTACCAAGACTGCATAAAAAAGCAAGAAGACAACTTCTAATGACAAGTAATGTTGTTCAAATCATTGATATAAATAAAACACAGCATTTAAAAACAAGCCAAGAAATTGGCATAATAGAAGAAAAACATGTGAATCCATTTAGAAAATCTCCAAAAAAGCCAAAGTTATCAAAAAATAAAGAAAATACTCCAACTAAACAGTTATACCTAATAATAGAAATTACAAAATAACAAGTACATGCAGAAAAATATAGATATTTACAAAGATTATTTGTCAGGAATATCTCCTCAAACTTCAATTACTGCAGATTTATTGGATGAAAATACAGTTCTTGATCCACCAAAAGTAAAAAGTTCAAAGAATACATTATTAAATAATGTTAATAAGTTTGAAAATAAATCTGACTTGATTAACAGCATTCCTGTAGACTGGAGCTTAATACAAAAGTTCGTTTTATGTTAACTAAACCATTCTCTTGGCGAGGAAATCTCAAAACTGTACAACAAGTTTTACTCGCTGTTTGGAACTTGAGCAACGTAAAGGAGAAGATTGTGTGTTAGATTCAAGTCCTGGAGCATGTTTTTATGAAAATTGCTTATATTGGATGCATCCTTCTCTTCCATGGTTACAATTATTTCCTCATATGGATGTTAAAAATAAAAAATAAAACTTTGAATGAAGCTATAACTTCTTATAATCAAATCATTCAAGATTTTTTTACATTCTGATTGGCTGAAATAAATGCAATGATAACTCCAGCTACTAGAGGTCTAAGACGAAATACATTAGAATAATAAGAATAAATTAAATTAAATGTACTGTACTGTAGCGAGATGTTTGCAATTCACTTCGTCATCCATCGACAATATTTAGTTCAAAAAATCTTAGTGGTAGATTGTATCAATCGCTTCAAATTGTCATAAACACAGTAAACAAAATTCGAAGAAAATGACGAGAACTTTCATCGATTACTCCTTCACACTGAAGTACTCTGGCTGTCAAAAACTTATGTTTGACATTTTTTCACTTTTTGAAACTGTTTTAGAGTTTTTGGATGCTGAAGATCCCATTTTAAAAGAAAAATTAAACAAATGGAAACAAGACATTGCTTATTTAACAGATTTGTTCGCTAAACTTAATGAGGTTAACTTGAAGTTACAAGGTGACAGTCTAAATTTGATAAAAACAAAATCCATCATTGCAGTTTTTCTTGGTAGAATAAAAGTAATGAAGCAAAACATTGGACGGCGCAAATTTTCCCAGTTTCCCAATTTGGCGCAAACTGACAGGATGATGACGTTTCAGCTTACGTTCAACATTTAAATGTCCTTCATACAGACATTTGTTTGTCAATACATCTTCAAACTAGGTTTGAAGATGTATTGACTATGGAAACACCACAGTGGATTATCGATCTATACGGGTGACATTGAAGAAACGGACGTCACGTTATAAGAAGAACTGATCGGAATTATCACTAGCGAAGAACTTTAGGTGCAGTTTAGAAAGAGATATCAGCAATTCAGAGAGGCATATCTGTTACATATCCTACATTATGGACTGTCGCGAGAAAGTTTATGATAGCATTTCCATTTTCATACCTCGTGGAAAGGGCTTTCAGCGCGGTTGCCAATCTCCTTACAAAAAAAAAAAAAAAAAAAAAAAAAAACAGATTGGAAATCACTCGCCAAGGAGATTTAAGGTTAAAGCTCACTAAATTAAAGCCAAATATTGAAATTTTGCTATCAAAGCATCGGGTTCATCCTTCCCATTAAAAGCATTGGTTTTTTGTGTATTTTTTTATGTAAAAATGTTACTAGATTTGCATTTTGTGTCGTTTTAATTAATAAATGTATAACTATAAACTTAACATATTTTTTTATTTCAAAATTTTCCACTCTACAGTAAACAAACCCTATCAAAGTGAGTACAGTAATACCTCGACTTACGCTACCCCGACTTACGCGAACCCGGAGTTACGTAATTTTTAAATCTCGTCGATTCGTCTTTTGTTTGAGTGCCACGCAACTCTTAATTACTCATTCCCTCCACACTATTGTTCGGCTTACATGTTCGGACGTGTCGCGCGGAATCGACACATAGCTACAATTTATTTTGTGTTATTTATTTCTGTGTTTGTTATATCTACGGAGACTCGAGAGACTCTATGCGATGATTTCTTGTAACCGTGAACGAATCAAAAGACGAGATAAGATTAACGAGGACATTTATTAGCTTACATACATCCGACTTGGATTTTACACAGATTGCGAAATTATACCCCGACTTACGCGGTCATCGCTCGGTCCCACCTATCGCGTAAGTTCGGGGTATTACTGTAGCTCTGTGGCAGCTGTAAAAAACACATTTGAAGTTGATGAATTTGTAAAAAATTAATATTAGGAAAGCAGGGGTCTACCCAAAATAGAAAAAATCGGTACGTGGTCTTCGGGACAAAAAAGTATGGGGACCTCTGCCCTAGGCAGATCGCCCAAGTGTTACGTTACCGTAACTTAATAAAACAAAACAATAGCCTATTGAATTTTATCATAACTTATTATTAATTTAAAAAAATAAGTACTGGTAATGATTTGTTTATATCTTTTACTAACGACAATTAAATTATCTTTTTAATTTTATCCAAAATTTAGTTAAGATATAATTATCTTATCATTGAAGTCCCTGCAAAGTAATAAACATTTTTTTTACTTATGTAATAAAATATAAATTATATTAACTTAATAACTTAAACAAAAATGATGTCGTTAGATAGAGATAAATATTTTACATAAATGCAAGTTCCGAATTTGATTCCTTAATTTTAATGGACCAGAGTCTTTAATTTCCTGAAAAATGATCCTTGATATACATAGGGCTTCAAAGAAAAGTACAGTATTAACACTACGCTAATATATAGAGTGGTCATATTCTTTATAATCCAAACCGGGACAATTTTTAAAAGTGAGCGAAAATGGGTATAAAAATAGCTAAACTTTTATTTTTTAAAAAAATACTTGTTTATTGTATTATAAAATGATTCTATTTACAGTAAAATCTCATCCTATTTTTGAGCATTAAAAAACAGGAGAAATTCGTGTCTGTCCCGAACAAACTGGGACCTATATCTTGGAAATAACAAGTTTTTTTCTATATTAATGTTCTTCAACTTTAATTCTTTAATAAGACTATAACTAAAAACATTACATTATATTTTAATTTTAAAAGATAATTTTTCTTCCAATTTTATATGCTAATGANTTCTGCTAAACAATGTTGTGTTCGATTAACTCCTGATATGCCTTACATATCATTCAAGTTGAACAAATGCAAAGCTCTTCGTGGGGAAGGTGAGTTTAATGAATTTAGTTTCATATATTGATGACTATAAGTTTAACAAACTTAAATACGAGTTTGTGGTTATTTTTTATGTTAATAAATTAAGAATTAAACATATTTTTATTCTTATTTATATTAGGAAAAGTATGTAATCCCAATGACGATGATGATGGTGTATATATGTTCCAATGTCCTTGCCAAGAAGGATTAGAATGTGTTGAAGAAACTAAAGAATCTTCCTCAAGTGTATGCAATTAAATTCATAGCAATATTGTTACAGAACTATAACTAAAAACATTACATTATATTTTAATTTTAAAAGATAATTTTTCTTCCAATTTTATATGCTAATGATTTTACAAATGTACCGTGGAAACGTATTTTGTTATTAAAGCACATCAAAGATTTGTGTATCGAGTAATTATCTAAACTATTTTCTCTATAAATTAATAAAGCAATTTTTCCTTACACTTCATAAAAATTATTATGAAAGATTCGGACAGTTACCTTTTTACAACACAGTTTTCCACTGTTTTGTATTGTTTTTATTCAGGTAACCTTAACTATAGTCTATATTATAACATATATTTATTAACAGATTTTTTTATAATTAAAATAGAATTTTAAAAATAATTTTCTTCTATTGTATTAATNCAATAATTCGTCCTCGGATTGTTTCTTCTAATTTAATATATTATTTATTAGTACACTGGCCACAACCCAAGTTTCAATAAGACATTTAAAAAAGAATAATAGTAATTACAACAGTATAATTATAGAAAGGTATAACATAGTATTAAACAATGACGTCGTCGCCGCGTGGGAAGATCTATCCAGAAATTAGCCACAACCTCCTTATAGATGAAGATGTAGAAATTAATAACAATATTTCCTTTGATACATATTGCAAACAGTGATATTCAATAATTTATTTAAATTTTAAATGTTAATTGGGTGTGAGGTAACTCGCGACAATTTTAGAATCATCTTGCATCACTTGCTCATTGCTTTAAACGATTGCAAATTGCAATCGTTGTGGTTTCATACAATAACGATTGCAATTTGCGACGCGATAAAAGAAGTGAGTTACATTTTTGAGAGAAAAGTAACGATAAAATGCTATTACAAATATCGCTCTGATATGCTATAAACCTATCATAATGCTTGTAAGTTTCTACAAGTAAAACTACTAAACAAACAACATGGCGGATCGTCGGAGAACACTTTTGACCATGAGAAAATAATTCTGAAATTAATTTTTCTTTCACTTCTAACTTACATCTTGGCACAAATTGTTGGTCGCCATACTATTAAGAAATCGAGATAATTTTACACTATTTCACAAGAATGAGGCTACATTTACATGCACGTAAAAGTAGGAATCAATCATCACGGTAATTAACTGCAGATGTCATATGACTTTGACGTCACTGGCTCTCTCAACTGTAGAAGCACTTAATTGCATTACTCGTGTATATGGTATATATCCTACATAAAAACTTCTAGATGGAAAAAGAGTGACGTTAAACAGACTAGCACAAAAACTATTGTGGACAGTCTGTCCTAAATATGTCCGACCCGGCCACCTCTATTGTGGGCCTAACCAAACACATAATTAGCGTGATTAAAACGAAGTCTTCTTAGTGCTTGTAGGGCGAAAAGAGTAAAAAATAATAATAAACAAAAAGTAGAAGCGGCTTCCCCAATTTAACAGGATCGAAATCTAACGCAAGTCTTTTCCTATATAGTACTGACATAGTACTGTATGTATAATTGGATAACTACTGTATAAGTAACAACAACGCACATATGACGTACAGTACTGTACTTCGTACCGCTGTTATCTTTGACCTGCTATTTTTATTTTAAAATAATAATCTGTTATTATTTTTTCGAAATAACAGTTGAACAGGTTGAAAAAATAGCGTGCGTTAAATAAATAATAACCAATAACTAACGTGGTTTTCTGGGTTTTCTTCAAGTGTGTAAAACCCAAGTACAACCAGGTTCTCAGAAAGTTCCCAGGTGGTACTCCTTAGCAGATTGCCTGTGTTGCATTCAAGGGTGCCAGTCCATTTGGGGCATTTGGGGCATGTGCCTCTTTTTTGCAGGGTTGACCTTTTCTTAATCCTTAAGAGAGGTCTAAGGTTTCATTTTATTTTTATCACAGAAAACATTTTTACTTATAACTAAAATCATAGATAAATAAAATAAAAATATTTGTTTATTAATTAACCAAAATTTGTTATAGCGGGTGATGATTGTTCGGTCGAATACCGAGGTACCACTATTTGATTCACGCAATTTTGATGTACACGGATAGCATCTAGGAATTAATAGCGTTAATTAAATTCAGATTTATTTACTATTGAACACAAGACTGTGTTATATTAAAACACTTGGCGTTTATCCACTTTATTCAGTTGACGTTGTAAACATCCCAAATATACGCCGGTTTAATATCTTCATCTACAGCCAAAATATCATTCTGTACACAACGAAAACGCCTACGATATAACTTATTTCTTCTAGGTGACATCTACTTACATTAAAAAGAACGAATATGCTCACATCACGTTTCCCATACGAGGGCGGTTGAATCGTATGGGAAACGTGATGTGAGCATATTCGTTCTTTTTAATGTAAGTAGATGTCACCTAGAAGAAATAAGTTATATCGTAGGCGTTTTCGTTGTGTACAGAATGATATTTTGGCTGTAGATGAAGATATTAAACCGGCGTATATTTGGGATGTTTACAACGTCAACTGAATAAAGTGGATAAACGCCAAGTGTTTTAATATAACACAGTCTTGTGTTCAATAGTAAATAAATNATATCGTAGGCGTTTTCGTTGTGTACAGAATGATATTTTGGCTGTAGATGAAGATATTAAACCGGCGTATATTTGGGATGTTTACAACGTCAACTGAATAAAGTGGATAAACGCCAAGTGTTTTAATATAACACAGTCTTGTGTTCAATAGTAAATAAATACGAAAACACGGTTTCAAAAAACGAATCAAATTCAGATTTTTTATAAAGTTATATACAGTGAATTACTCTTCTAGCAAAGTTTGACTTTAATTTTATTTATCCTGCAAGATAAATTACATAGTATATAGTTGTATTTACAGTAGAAACAGAATAAGATTCTGTATAAATCAAAAGTTTATTTTACAGCAGTACACATGCATAGAAAATAGTTACAGTATAAATCACAAAGTTGATNTTTCCCGAAACTCGCGCAGGTGTTTAAGACAATCAGGAAACAACTCCGATAATTTTCACTTACACTAAGATATAAAATTTAAATACAGTAGTAATAAAAACTTGTATAAAAAAATCAGTCAAAATTGTGTGTGGCGCCATCTGTATGAGATTTTATTTAAAAATATCTTTTTATAATATTAAGTACAGTAGTATAATTATCAAGCCTTACTTTAGAGATTAAGGTGAGTCAAAAATAAAAAAAAAAATAAAAAAACCAAAATGTCAATAACAACTAAAACTTTCATTAAGTCTGACTCTATTCGAGATTTGACTTACCCCTCTCCATTACCCCTCCCCTTGACTTAAAATCTCCAAAATTTAGTAGCATTAACGCCCAAATATAAAAACAATAATAAATAGTAATTTAGTAAATCATCCCATGAACCGAATTACCCTCGAATTATCTATTTTTTGTCGCATGCCGATTTAAGACGCACGTGCGCAGCCGTTTCTAAATTTACGGGTGCAAAAATCAATATTAGGAACCATTTAAACGTTGCATCATTACAAATTCTTCGTCTCGAGACGTCGCACTATACATATCATCCAATAAGGTAAATGACGTAAGTAGGTATTACACGTAAATAGATAACACATATCTATATCGGAAATTATTTATTTATTTAATTCCGAACTTCCCAGTGTTTAGGGTCTGGTCACCGCAATGAGCGGCAACGCATTACATTTATAAGCCTGTTAGAAAAATATAAGGGAGACTGCAGTAATCGGGGACACAAGATTTTGTTAGTCTTTATCACGAGACCTTCGTTAGAGAACATTTAAAAAGAACTTCGTTAGAGAACATTTAAAAAGATCTTTCTATGAATTCCAATACGTTGGTCATTTTATAGTATACGACATTAAATTAATTAATTAAAATCCTAACCTGTTTTTTTTCGCAAAAAAATTAAAAACCAGACATCTAAGCAGTATCCGGTATTCCCCTGTAGTGCAGGGTAATAGTGAACAAATATCCTGGTAACAACAAACAGCTAAAAAATGGTCAAAATTTTGGATGCAGTTGAAATATAATTTACTTACACATATTCATTGAACATTGAAATGCAATAGATTCGTCAATTTACAAAAAAAAAANCTTAACTATAGTCTATATTATAACATATATTTATTAACAGATTTTTTTATAATTAAAATAGAATTTTAAAAATAATTTTCTTCTATTGTATTAATTTTCAGCGTAAAAATTAAATATATCGATGCAAACAATAACATTAACTCTTTATCTAGGAAACAGCTTGTTGCAGCGCCATAACTTATCAAGGTATCAAAGTCAAAATGCCGATACCATTCATAATTTCATAATATATTTGAACAGACAATGATAATTAATTGATAAAAAAGAATATATATTTCGTCGGAAACTGCACTTTGTAACATTTGCTTCTTAAACAACAAATAAGGATGAAATACCTGTGCGTTGCTGCTCTTCTCGCTGTCAGTCTGTATGAGGTAACCTATTCATTTTAAATTATTTAACATTGGTTGGTTCAAAGATGCAAGCTGTAAATAAACAAACCAAGCGATTGGTTTGCTTACTTAGCTGCTTTCTATCCAAAAATAAACATTAATCCTAATCGTTTGATTTACAAATATTTTTTATGCCTCAAAGTATAAGGAAAACACTGTCCATAAACGATTCATGGCCGATTATGGTTCTCCAGGATTCGTTTCTGGATCTTCCAGAGAAGTAGGCTAACTCGGCCTATTCTTATATTATTCTATGGAAAATTATATTTAAAATTTTCAAAAGTTTCATATCAACACAGCGTGTAAAAAATATTCCATATTAAAATATATAAGCCAATAATAATAATAAACCAAAACTAATAGTAGCTAGAAGACATTTTTACAGAACAAGAAGACAAAATTATTATTTTTCCCCTTCAATTTACACATTTAAGCAGGGATCAGCATTAAATAATGAGGCTTTTCCTGTGTGATTTCGCGTTCCTGTGGTATAAGACAAATCGAATTAATATATGATACTTAATTTATTTGTATATCTCTTCTAACTATATAATAATTATATGTTACTAGCAGAAAGACCAGGATAAAAAGGAAGCAAATTTTTAATACGGTTTGTCATTGGTAATTATCAACACAAGAAATGTCTAAATGATTTAATATTTCTGTAAAATCGCCTATCGTATATTTAAAAAAATATATATATAATAAAAAGGCAACTGTCTGAATAAACAGAATCACATTACGGTGACCGTTTCACACACAAGAATTTTCAACCATTTCCGATCTTTCTTTCCAGATTTCTAGAATGATGACGTAGTTGCCTCGCCGGGTATGCACATTACTCTACAATGCGAATATCCGGTGAGGCAACTACTACGTCATCTTTATAGAAATGGAAACGGGGAAGCATCACTGTATATTGGTAATTTTAATTAATAACTAAGCAGAAGGGTCATTTTAGTTATTTTAAATCAGGCCATTCTGGTAAAAAGTTACGTCTATTACATTTTTTTCAACCCTGTAGGTAGTTTTCCTTTAATTTCTACAGGGGACAAACAGATACGCATTCAGAACTATATATATATGTATAACATCAGATAAACTAAAACATTAATAAAATTAACCTAAGAAAGTTTTCAATAATATTATCTCTCTTTATTAAATATAAATACATTAAAATTCATTTCAAATTTTTCTAAATTAAATTTTGAAATGATTCTACAGCTTGTTTGTATACTATATACGAGAATTTTGACCGATTTATGTAGATATTCCGAAAAATATATTCGTCAATTGGATTGATAGGTTAAGGAAACCAAGGGATACTGGCCCCTATTCAGGTGTTAATTATGTAGAGAGAAATTAGTTATTTTTTCCTCCACCAAAATCGGTTTTTACTCGGATTTTAGCTCATAACTCTGTTCTACAACCCGCTTTGTATTTTCCGGTTTTCTACAATCCATCTAATTAATTAATTTTACACTTTTTAGGTGGCAGAGGGTTATGCAATGAAGCATTGCAAGTCATCAGATGATTGTTCTGCTAAACAATGTTGTGTTCGATTAACTCCTGATATGCCTTACATATCATTCAAGTTGAACAAATGCAAAGCTCTTCGTGGGGAAGGTGAGTTTAATGAATTTAGTTTCATATATTGATGACTATAAGTTTAACAAACTTAAATACGAGTTTGTGGTTATTTTTTATGTTAATAAATTAAGAATTAAACATATTTTTATTCTTATTTATATTAGGAAAAGTATGTAATCCCAATGACGATGATGATGGTGTATATATGTTCCAATGTCCTTGCCAAGAAGGATTAGAATGTGTTGAAGAAACTAAAGGATCTTCCTCAAGTGTATGCAATTAAATTCATAGCAATATTGTTTCCGATTAAGCCTTAAAAAATATATCTCACATTTGTTTATTTGTAGAAATCTTCCTCATCTTCCTCATCTTCCTCATCGTCTTCATCGTCCTCTGAAGAGACAGAATATAGATGTCGGGCTACTGCTACTGAAGCACCAGCTGAGGAAACTGAAGCTCCTGAAGGTGGAGAAGGGGAAAATGAAGCATCCCATGAAGAACAACCAGAAGTTAACGCTGTTTAAAATATAAAATAAATAAAATTCATTTTAAAATGTATAAATTTAATATTTATGTAAAAAATTTTAATGTTTACATAATAAATAATAAAAACGCATATGAATTTATAATTTGTGATAAATATTGGTAGTGAGGGATGAGGCCTGACATATCTGGGACAGACCATTATCCATCCTGGGTTATAAAACGTTTTTAAAAGATTAAAATGTGGGCCTAATGCTAGATCATCATTACTTTTGATTATAAATCATTAGTGTTTTGAAAAATATCTAGATCTTTGTATCCAGATACTAAATTGTACTTTGTACCTATACTGTATACAGATACAATTTGTGTACGTATCTTGGATACCGAAGATACACAGATGCTGTCACCAGTTAATTTTCCCATTAATCTAGGTTAAAAATAAAATAAATATACCAAAAATTACCAAGAGTATTTGATATTTCTATATTTTTTGGATATCTTTTCATAGCAATATTATTTCAGTAGCCTAAGCTACTCTACTATAATATGTCCATTGTTTGGATTGAATTCCTTTCCACCATACAGAGTTGCTTTTACATTTTCAGTCTATTTAGCCTGACATTTTAAACTCTTTCTGTATTGGGCACTGAGAGGATCTATTAATGGGTTTCACCAGACCGACAATATGAGTTTGGGTGATAAGGGATGGACTCGACAAATCAAGAACAGACCACATACGAGCAATTACGCGATTGTCACCAAGGCCTACTATTTCTTGAAAGAAAACCTAACTAGATGTTAATCAGAGGTACTGGGGAAAATGAAGCACCCCATGAAGTACATATAAAAATGGAAGTGAATTGGTTTATCGATGTTTTAGCGTATATTCGCTATTCGACACAAAAGTTTCTATAACATAATTTCCTGATTTCTTATTATTCAGAAAACCAGTTTAAATAAAAATCTTCGAGCAAGAACAGAAATGAAAGAGAATAGAAGACAGGGAGATTTATCAATCTAAGCTCTAGAATTGAAGTGTTGTAGGTATTTCTATAGGAGATCAGAGAACTCCATATAATTAAGTTAAGATGAACGACGAGATTTCGTTTAAAATTGAAGTACAGTAGAAGAAAACAATGCTTTTCTCAAAAATTAGCGCAGTGTCACTGGAAAGTGACAACCAATATTATATTTGCCATAGCTAAAACAAAAGCTAGATTCGTCCTCCGAAGTTCCGACATTCCTGCAGCTAAATCAACCTACTTCGTATACCATCTACCTTCTATTACATACTAAGGTTTTCTTGTAAATACATCTACAAATAGCTGCATCTATTAAAAATATATTTACTGTAATTATGATATTTTTGGGAAAGTCCACGCTTCTTCTAGCAACAAATACATCTCGGAAATATAACAATATTGTCAATTATTTCTGACAAAAGTTTTCATTTTCTATATATTTTACATCGTTGTCTTTTTACGTATATAAACCAACGCATTTTTAGTGTAATCGTTGATTGTGGCGTATTTATGGGGAATGATGTGGGTGTTGGATCCTCCGGAGACTTCAGGAATAAAATTCAAATAAAAAAATTCGTCTTAAAACTAAAATTGCATTTTCTTAATGAATAATTCAATATCAATCAATTATTTTATTTCTTATTATAAGAAAAATAAATGCTTACTATACTAAATGACAGTGGTTGTTCTAGATCTTTATTTTCATAGACAATGGACGACAATGAAAATCTATGGGTCTGAATTTTGAAAATTGCAACCCAATAAAGCATTTTACAGTTTCTTTCAAGAATCAGTTACTAAACTCCTGAAGCCCTCTAAAATTGTTGCTGAAACTGCACATATCACTAAATAATGTGTGAGTAACTCTTAGACTATTGAATAATGTCTAAGAATTACACCGTTAAATAATATTCCTGTTATAAAAACTAAATATGGAATAAATTACATTAAAAATCTTCAAAGTCTTGTTATAAAATTAAATACCCACATAACGCCGGATATTAATGTCTTTCTAAATGTTCATTTGATTCATTAATTAAAAGTGGCCTTTTTAAATCTTAAATAAAAACATTTCGTTTCGAAAAAGGAAGTAATTTTCTTATTTATATTCTCGTTATAATAAATCATTATTTATCCCGTAAAATTTTACTTATTTCTCCTTTTAAAACAAGAAATTTCCTCTTTTCTGAATGAATATTGAAGTTTCCTCTTTCTAATCTGAAAAGTATCGGTACTTATCTAATGTATTATATTTATTTTTCTATTTACTGTATGATTGTTCTTTACATTGTCCTTTACAAATTAAAATTAAATTAAATTTAAATGTATTTATTTATTTATAATTATTATATATAATAAGAGATTGCGGTCTGGCTGCTTGTCTTCTGCCAAATTGCTTAATAATTGTTTAGACTTAATAGCCCAATAAAAGAATTTGCTGTTTGTTTGATATTTGAAGTAATTATAGGGTTAATTGTATTTATAATGTAAACGTTTATTAACTGATTGTATCTCAATTATTTAATTTAGATACAATAGCAGTTTCAATAAATACAGTAGAATCCGTTTATTGTACAGTCGACCCCCCTATAAGATATAGATACGTTCCAATTTATTAGGAATCCGATTTCTTACAAGTCGTTCCAATCACAAGCCCGACACGTGTCAAGTTTACGGACTACGGCTGATTGAAAGGTTTTCTTCCATAAAATTAATCGATTCTACACTAATCCGACTCAACATTTCCAAAATACGTATATTTTTTCGTAGTTTTATAGGAATCGTAATTATAGGGACCGTAATTATAGGGGGGTCGACTGTAATTACTACAAGAATCTCCTAAACTGAGAATCGCTTAAACTTATCAAAACGGGATAAATAACTTAGATTTTAATTAGAGAAAATTTTGGTTTCATTGTTACTGCTGCTAAAATAATTTAAAAATTCATTATCAGCGACAACATTGATGGGATAAACGAAGGAGACTGGGCAGTAGCGTAGCGTGGATGTCAGCCGCCCGGGGCAGAAAAAAATTTTACCGCCCCTTATTTAGATATCTTAATTTAAGAAAACTAAAATTCAGTTTCGTCACAGAATAAATAATGAAAAATTCCGTGCTCATTTCAATCGGTCCGAATCGTAGGTGCGACAAAAATATGAAATGAAATGGTTCAAATTTTTACAAGATATTATTATTATTTATTGTGAAATTTTGCCGCCGCCCCCACTACGCTACGCCACTGAGACTGGATGATAAAAAACAGGACCCGACATATCCGGGAGGACCTAAAAAATTTCTGGAATTCTCTGCCCTTTAAGAATAGATTCTGGATCTCCAGAGAGGTAGTCTGACGTCTTAATTGCCTCGGCCATCCCGGCCTGTCCAAACTCTGATTATAAAGTATTTTAACTTGTTTGTTTTGGGGCTCGGTAACTTTGAAAACATTATCCGTGACTACAATTAGACTCTAATAATAGAACTTGTAAAGTAATGTAGTAACAATAATGCAGATAGGAAAACCTTCAATTTTTTTAACAAGAAGAAGAGAAATCAGTTTCTATGAAAATGCATCTAATTTAAAAACTAAATGGAAAAATAATTATTTAATATTATGCGAATATAATGAAGAAAATTACTTCCTTTCGTTCGTAACGAAATGACTTTTATTCAAGATAAATATCGAACATTTTCTTTTCACTTTCCTCTATCTAATGGATATATATATATATAAGGCAGATGGCTTAGTACGTAATGATATTTTAAATATAACTAATAGCTTCAATTTGCTCAATTTGCAGAAAATGGAAAGTAAAATACTCTCGACTAAGACAGAAATTGTTTGGAGAAGCGTCCTAGTAATACTTTATCTTCATCTTGCAGCAATTTTTGGATTATACTTTACATTGTTTAAAGCAAAATGGCAAACAAACGCCTTTAGTAAGTATAATTTTCACATTGCTCGTATTTTCCTTTCTTATCTCTTTGCTTTCTTCCTTTCTTCAGCCTAAATCATTGATTAATTAAGCCCAACCCCTAGTAATAATTACTTACTTGAATTCTTCTAATGCTATAAAATTATCTTATTTTTCAATTAAATCCAGTGGCAAAGCTACCGTAGATGCAGACTATGCAACTGCATAAGTCAACCAGGGGCCCATTTTGTCAGGAAGAATGCGAAAGTTGGGGAACAAAGTGTACAATCACACATTAAAGTACAAAATATTGGAAATGAATAATATCAGTATTCAGAAGGGTCTTGAAGAAGCCAGAAACTCACAAGATCTTTTATTGCCGCCTTTACATAGGGACCCAAATTTTGAAGCTCCACTGCTGTTTAAATTTGAAAAATTTATAATGTTTATAATTTATATATGATACTATTAAAATGTATTTGTAATATTGTATTTTTGTTAATATTAAAACATTCAAATTTGGGTGTTTAGATCTTGCTTTTGCCTTTTGTGCGGGTCTTGGTATAACAGCTGGAGCGCATAGATTGTGGTGTCATAAATCATATAAAGCAAAACTACCTCTGCGCATTCTTCTAGCAATTTTTAATTGTATGGCAATGCAGGTAATCAAATTTATTTTAAATTTAATTATCAATTTAGTTATTAATTTGAATAAGTTTTGTTCTTTTGATAGACTAGCATTTACGAATGGTGCCGAGATCATCGAATGCATCATACATTTTCAGAAACCGATGCTGATCCTCATAATGCCTCTAGAGGATTCTTCTTCTCTCACGTAGGGTGGTTGATGGTGAGAAAACATCCTGAAGTAATAAAAAAAGGAGAGAACGTCTACTTCGATGATATCCTATCCGATCCCGTTGTAAGAATCCAGAAAAGGTGTGTAGATTGTATGTGTTTATATGGGCTCGTAAGTATTGTTTAGCATTTCTTTATATGCAATATATTTCTATTACAGATTTTACATCCCGTTAGCTTTCTTACTGGGATTTGTAATTCCAATCTGCTTACCCATCCTGTGTTGGCAAGAAGCATCTCTAAGCTCCTATCATGTCTGTATGTTGCGATACGTAGTTTTACTGAACTCCACCTGGTTTGTAAACAGTTTAGCTCACCATTATGGTCAGAGACCTTATAACAAGCACATAAATCCCAGAGAAAATTTATTAGTATCCTTGCTGGCTATCGGTGAAGGTTTTCATAATTATCATCACACTTTTCCATGGGATTATTCTACTAGTGAGTTGGGTTGGTTTTTCAACTTCAGCACATTCTTCATCGATATGATGGCCGCTATCGGTTTGGCATTCGATCTGAAGACCGTATCTAAAGATCAAATTCAAAAAGTAAAAGAAAAGTCACAAAAAATTTCAAAAAATGTTTCCAATCAGTAAAGTTTTGTGCTTAATATTCAAAATATTGTTTGTTATCTGTTTAAGTAAATTATATTAATTTAGGAAATATATATAATAAATTAATCCAATTTCGAATGATAATTTAGCAATTCTTAGAAATCATAATTAGTATATGATTAGGCTACTAAAATGAATTCTATAACCGAATTATTTACAAATTAAAAAGGATATAGGATTATTGAAATAAATACATAAATAATACAGTCGACCCCCATAACACTGTTAATTTTTCCGTTTTATATGAATTCCATGTTGTACAAGTCACTTAGATTTTACAAATACGTGTGCCGGGCTGTGAACGGCTCACGTATTTGTAAAATCTAAGTGACTTGTACAACATTGTTAACACTATAAATACACTAGAATAACGTAATATTGTAAAAAGTGCTCTTAAAACCAAGTACAATAAAATCTATATGCTTAGGCTTATACTGTAGCAATCATTTTCATATTCGATAGTTAACATTTATCAACCAATATTGTATTTATATATATATATATATATGTGTGNAAAAAAAAAAAAAAAAAAAAAAAAAAAAAAAAAAAAAAAAAAAAAAAAAAAAAAAAAAAAAAAAAAAAAAAAAAAAAAAAAAAAAAAAAAAAAAAAAAAAAAAAAAAAAAAAAAAAAAAAAAAAAAAAAAAAAAAAAAAAAAAAAAAAAAAAAAAAAAAAAAAAAAAAAAAAAAAAAAAAAAAAAAAAAAAAAAAAAAAAAAAAAAAAAAAAAAAAAAAAAAAAAAAAAAAAAAAAAAAAAAAAAAAAAAAAAAAAAAAAAAAAAAAAAAAAAAAAAAAAAAAAAAAAAAAAAAAAAAAAAAAAAAAAAAAAAAAAAAAAAAAAAAAAAAAAAAAAAAAAAAAAAAAAAAAAAAAAAAAAAAAAAAAAAAAAAAAAAAAAAAAAAAAAAAAAAAAAAAAAAAAAAAAAAAAAAAAAAAAAAAAAAAAAAAAAAAAAAAAAAAAAAAAAAAAAAAAAAAAAAAAAAAAAAAAAAAAAAAAAAAAAAAAAAAAAAAAAAAAAAAAAAAAAAAAAAAAAAAAAAAAAAAAAAAAAAAAAAAAAAAAAAAAAAAAAAAAAAAAAAAAAAAAAAAAAAAAAAAAAAAAAAAAAAAAAAAAAAAAAAAAAAAAAAAAAAAAAAAAAAAAAAAAAAAAAAAAAAAAAAAAAAAAAAAAAAAAAAAAAAAAAAAAAAAAAAAAAAAAAAAAAAAAAAAAAAAAAAAAAAAAAAAAAAAAAAAAAAAAAAAAAAAAAAAAAAAAAAAAAAAAAAAAAAAAAAAAAAAAAAAAAAAAAAAAAAAAAAAAAAAAAAAAAAAAAAAAAAAAAAAAAAAAAAAAAAAAAAAAAAAAAAAAAAAAAAAAAAAAAAAAAAAAAAAAAAAAAAAAAAAAAAAAAAAAAAAAAAAAAAAAAAAAAAAAAAAAAAAAAAAAAAAAAAAAAAAAAAAAAAAAAAAAAAAAAAAAAAAAAAAAAAAAAAAAAAAAAAAAAAAAAAAAAAAAAAAAAAAAAAAAAAAAAAAAAAAAAAAAAAAAAAAAAAAAAAAAAAAAAAAAAAAAAAAAAAAAAAAAAAAAAAAAAAAAAAAAAAAAAAAAAAAAAAAAAAAAAAAAAAAAAAAAAAAAAAAAAAAAAAAAAAAAAAAAAAAAAAAAAAAAAAAAAAAAAAAAAAAAAAAAAAAAAAAAAAAAAAAAAAAAAAAAAAAAAAAAAAAAAAAAAAAAAAAAAAAAAAAAAAAAAAAAAAAAAAAAAAAAAAAAAAAAAAAAAAAAAAAAAAAAAAAAAAAAAAAAAAAAAAAAAAAAAAAAAAAAAAAAAAAAAAAAAAAAAAAAAAAAAAAAAAAAAAAAAAAAAAAAAAAAAAAAAAAAAAAAAAAAAAAAAAAAAAAAAAAAAAAAAAAAAAAAAAAAAAAAAAAAAAAAAAAAAAAAAAAAAAAAAAAAAAAAAAAAAAAAAAAAAAAAAAAAAAAAAAAAAAAAAAAAAAAAAAAAAAAAAAAAAAAAAAAAAAAAAAAAAAAAAAAAAAAAAAAAAAAAAAAAAAAAAAAAAAAAAAAAAAAAAAAAAAAAAAAAAAAAAAAAAAAAAAAAAAAAAAAAAAAAAAAAAAAAAAAAAAAAAAAAAAAAAAAAAAAAAAAAAAAAAAAAAAAAAAAAAAAAAAAAAAAAAAAAAAAAAAAAAAAAAAAAAAAAAAAAAAAAAAAAAAAAAAAAAAAAAAAAAAAAAAAAAAAAAAAAAAAAAAAAAAAAAAAAAAAAAAAAAAAAAAAAAAAAAAAAAAAAAAAAAAAAAAAAAAAAAAAAAAAAAAAAAAAAAAAAAAAAAAAAAAAAAAAAAAAAAAAAAAAAAAAAAAAAAAAAAAAAAAAAAAAAAAAAAAAAAAAAAAAAAAAAAAAAAAAAAAAAAAAAAAAAAAAAAAAAAAAAAAAAAAAAAAAAAAAAAAAAAAAAAAAAAAAAAAAAAAAAAAAAAAAAAAAAAAAAAAAAAAAAAAAAAAAAAAAAAAAAAAAAAAAAAAAAAAAAAAAAAAAAAAAAAAAAAAAAAAAAAAAAAAAAAAAAAAAAAAAAAAAAAAAAAAAAAAAAAAAAAAAAAAAAAAAAAAAAAAAAAAAAAAAAAAAAAAAAAAAAAAAAAAAAAAAAAAAAAAAAAAAAAAAAAAAAAAAAAAAAAAAAAAAAAAAAAAAAAAAAAAAAAAAAAAAAAAAAAAAAAAAAAAAAAAAAAAAAAAAAAAAAAAAAAAAAAAAAAAAAAAAAAAAAAAAAAAAAAAAAAAAAAAAAAAAAAAAAAAAAAAAAAAAAAAAAAAAAAAAAAAAAAAAAAAAAAAAAAAAAAAAAAAAAAAAAAAAAAAAAAAAAAAAAAAAAAAAAAAAAAAAAAAAAAAAAAAAAAAAAAAAAAAAAAAAAAAAAAAAAAAAAAAAAAAAAAAAAAAAAAAAAAAAAAAAAAAAAAAAAAAAAAAAAAAAAAAAAAAAAAAAAAAAAAAAAAAAAAAAAAAAAAAAAAAAAAAAAAAAAAAAAAAAAAAAAAAAAAAAAAAAAAAAAAAAAAAAAAAAAAAAAAAAAAAAAAAAAAAAAAAAAAAAAAAAAAAAAAAAAAAAAAAAAAAAAAAAAAAAAAAAAAAAAAAAAAAAAAAAAAAAAAAAAAAAAAAAAAAAAAAAAAAAAAAAAAAAAAAAAAAAAAAAAAAAAAAAAAAAAAAAAAAAAAAAAAAAAAAAAAAAAAAAAAAAAAAAAAAAAAAAAAAAAAAAAAAAAAAAAAAAAAAAAAAAAAAAAAAAAAAAAAAAAAAAAAAAAAAAAAAAAAAAAAAAAAAAAAAAAAAAAAAAAAAAAAAAAAAAAAAAAAAAAAAAAAAAAAAAAAAAAAAAAAAAAAAAAAAAAAAAAAAAAAAAAAAAAAAAAAAAAAAAAAAAAAAAAAAAAAAAAAAAAAAAAAAAAAAAAAAAAAAAAAAAAAAAAAAAAAAAAAAAAAAAAAAAAAAAAAAAAAAAAAAAAAAAAAAAAAAAAAAAAAAAAAAAAAAAAAAAAAAAAAAAAAAAAAAAAAAAAAAAAAAAAAAAAAAAAAAAAAAAAAAAAAAAAAAAAAAAAAAAAAAAAAAAAAAAAAAAAAAAAAAAAAAAAAAAAAAAAAAAAAAAAAAAAAAAAAAAAAAAAAAAAAAAAAAAAAAAAAAAAAAAAAAAAAAAAAAAAAAAAAAAAAAAAAAAAAAAAAAAAAAAAAAAAAAAAAAAAAAAAAAAAAAAAAAAAAAAAAAAAAAAAAAAAAAAAAAAAAAAAAAAAAAAAAAAAAAAAAAAAAAAAAAAAAAAAAAAAAAAAAAAAAAAAAAAAAAAAAAAAAAAAAAAAAAAAAAAAAAAAAAAAAAAAAAAAAAAAAAAAAAAAAAAAAAAAAAAAAAAAAAAAAAAAAAAAAAAAAAAAAAAAAAAAAAAAAAAAAAAAAAAAAAAAAAAAAAAAAAAAAAAAAAAAAAAAAAAAAAAAAAAAAAAAAAAAAAAAAAAAAAAAAAAAAAAAAAAAAAAAAAAAAAAAAAAGTGAACACCTCAAATTTATCACGACAATTTTACTTTTGCCATGGTCAGGAGCAGTTCCGGGATTTTTGGTTTTATTCGATTATGGCAACGCGACACGTTAGCGATCTGGGTAGGGGAATACCTCCCGGTATTTTTAAGGGAAAATTGGCCCTTATTTAGTGTTATTAACGCGAATAAAACCCGGAAAATTTCACGAAGGCAGTCCGTTGGCCAGGCGTGAACTCACGACCAACTACCGGAGTTCGGTGGTTTTATCCACTCGGCAAGTAGTGAGCACCAGAGTAAATTTAACAAATATTAAAAGTTTGGGTATAAATCTTTTATACCCAATGCGTACGGTGCCTAGCAACCCAATGCTGGAACGGTATGTTCCAGCATTGGGTTGCTATTTGATTAAGGAATAAATAATAACTAAAATAATTCGTGTATATTAACTGTGACATCTAAGAAGAGTGTTGAAGCCTAAGAGGAAGTTTGCAGTATCGACGATTGGAGTGAAAAGGGAACACATAGCAAAACATGAAAGCGGTAGTGGTGTGGCAGATCTAATGAAAGCGGTAGTGGTGTGGCAGATGTTTTAGATGCCAAAGTTAACGATGTGAACCATTTTTTTAAAGAATAAAAAAGCAATAATGTGGCTAAAGGTGTGACAACGTTTATCTCCTGCAGATGGCAAGTAGCCTACTCGAGGAGATGAAAAATAAACTTCTCCTACTGTAAAAAATGAGAAGTATTTGGCTGGTGATAGCATTTCCGAGAGAATTATTTGTGAGAAAGCTATGCAAGTTCATAGTGATCTTAGTAATTCGGACATCATCGCTCCTCATTAAGATATAGTAAACGCAATTTTCATTTTATTACAGTATATCGAAACGGATATTGTTTAGGGTCTGGGAACGAATTAATTAACTTTCCAATTTCTAATGGAGAAAATTGTTTTGTACTTCAAACAATTCAGCGTTTGAATGGTCTCCTGGAGTGGATTAAATTCGAAGTACCGATACGTAGCAGCACTGCACTTAATAATAACGACATCTACTGGAGATCGTGCACAACTAAAGAGATTATAATCAGGTTTCAGCGCAAATTTAACATCATAAAAAAGAGGACTGGTGTCTTAAAACGATCAAAATGTGAACAGAATAAAGTAAGTCTAGGCCTACATCTGTGAAAAATTGCACTTATAGCAATGAAATCACTTATATCTCCATTAAATATACTTAAAAACGACTTTCCCGAAACTCGCGCAGGTGTTTAAGACAATCAGGAAACAACTCCGATAATTTTCACTTACACTAAGATATAAAATTTAAATACAGTAGTAATAAAAACTTGTATAAAAAAATCAGTCAAAATTGTGTGTGGCGCCATCTGTATGAGATTTTATTTAAAAATATCTTTTTATAATATTAAGTACAGTAGTATAATTATCAAGCCTTACTTTAGAGATTAAGGTGAGTCAAAAATAAAAAAAAATAAAAAAAACCAAAATGTCAATAACAACTAAAACTTTCATTAAGTCTGACTCTATTCGAGATTTGACTTACCCCTCTCCATTACCCCTCCCCTTGACTTAAAATCTCCAAAATTTAGTAGCATTAACGCCCAAATATAAAAACAATAATAAATAGTAATTTAGTAAATCATCCCATGAACCGAATTACCCTCGAATTATCTATTTTTTGTCGCATGCCGATTTAAGACGCACGTGCGCAGCCGTTTCTAAATTTACGGGTGCAAAAATCAATATTAGGAACCATTTAAACGTTGCATCATTACAAATTCTTCGTCTCGAGACGTCGCACTATACATATCATCCAATAAGGTAAATGACGTAAGTAGGTATTACACGTAAATAGATAACACATATCTATATCGGAAATTATTTATTTATTTAATTACTTTAATTAATTGTTCTTCTTACATTAGTGTAGAAACCTTCCTTTTACGGCAGCTAGACATCAATTTACATAAACTGCACGCGCACGCACATACACACCTACACACCCGTGTGCGGGTATGTGCGTAATTTTAATATGCAGGATGATTCAAAAGTTAGTTAACCGTTATTATTTATCGACTAAATCAAGAAGAACTAGTATACTTCATTGGATTGGTGGGACATGACAAGCAACACATGGGCGATCTGCTGAGGAGAATGAAATTCGGTGGTTTTAACCTATCTACTCGACTACTGGAAGGCCATTGTACAGTACACCTGTGTATATTAAACTTTAAAAACCGTTGCAAAAATTAATTATGTTGGATTTATTTTGATGGTGAACATTTTTACATAAATTTAACGTCATTCTTTAAAATTTCTTTTTGTAAAACGCAAGTAATGACGTCAAATTGACGTAAAAATGTGCACAGTAAAACCTGTCTACAACGGAATCTGGATAAAACGAAAACCTGCTTAAAAGGAAAAAATCTTCGGACCGGAACGATTTTCTGTTTAAATACAAAAAAAAAAAAAAACTTTTTCTAAACGGAAACCTGCCAAACCAGAAAGGAAATCGTTCCTTTTTGGCAGGTTTCCGTTTTATTTAGGTTCCGTCTTGACAGGTTTTGCTGTGTGAGTAAAATACATATTATAAAGAGTCCCTACTCTCTCTTGAAAGGTTATCTATCAAGAATTTGAATAATATAAAAATCTTAAAATTCGCTTATAGCTTGCTGAAAACTTTACTAATAATCTGTGTAAATTGCTAAGCAACAATATTAAATAATATTTTATTTTTGTTTATCTTCTGCTTGCTAAGCAACAATATGTATTGCTACTTATTGAGCAATGATGGAGTGATACAAGTCAATGATTTTGGCAATTTGATTAAGTGAAAAGACGGAAAATAAGTGTAACAACAGTAGCTACAAATGCTTTAATGATTCGAATTTATTAAGTACTGTAAAATTAGTATTTTACTATTAATTAATATTAAGTGAATTAAATTATTATTGCGAGTAATTTAAAATTGAAACTAAAATTGAAATTTCTAAAGTCTTATCTATCTGCGATATTCATAATCTATAAATAATTTAATAGACCAATTGGATATGAAAATAATGCAAATTATAAATCAGCTAACAGAAAAAAAAAAAACAAATAATCTTTGACGTCAATGATTTTTCAATACGAAATACTGATTTATCTTGAATTGTTTGCGCCTGGAGACAAGTTATCAATCACTCCTTATCAGTTTATTATTCATTGAATTGTATAACGTATCTCATGTATTTGATTGAATCGACTGAATAATTTTATTAGTGAAACAAAAAATTTTATTCTATACGTTTAATAATCTAAAGTACTTATTTTTATTTAAAATCAAGCAAGAATGAGCTTTAATTGTTATAACTTTTTAGCCCACCGTAGGTGGAGTGGATGAAATCACTAAGCATTGGTAGTCAGCTGCTAAAGGGATGGTCACGTGGAGTTTTCGGGTCTTCTTCATGTTTAACACTTAAAAAGGGCAGTTGCCCATAAAAGACCTCCCGGGAGGTATTCCCTCTTTGACAGATCGCTCATGTGTAGCACTGCGGTATACCAATTAAACCAAATCAAAACCAACCCAATGACTTTTTAAAGGTTATGTTAACGTATTAATTAATAAAATACACCTAGTTATACAAATTACTCTCAATATTATATTATATGATTTTCTACGACACAAGGAACTAAAGGGTGATTCTTTCGCTATGAAATCCAAAATATTCTTCAATCTTTTTTAGAACTTAATGGTTCTGTATGGTCTCATTTTCAACAACACCTTGTTTGCAAGATAAATTCACATTGTTTACAATGTGAATTTTCATACGAAGTCATAAAACAATATAAAAGTTTATTGAGGAGTGTTTGGGTCTCCTTAAGAAATAATCATCCTATTAATAATTGCTACTAGTTTTAAAAGTAAGTAATATATTTGTTTAAATTGTTTATTGTCTATCTAAGTATTGATAGTTTATTTTTGAGCGAAGATCTCCCGCAGTTTCCTTTCTTTGGTTTGCTTCTCTCATCTACTCTTTCCTAATAACTTTATCTCTCTACCTATTGACTCCCCTTCTGCTATAAATGCCCCTGTTTCATCATCCCATTTCTCATTCTCAATCTTGCCACATGCACTTCCCAATTCCGCTTTTTATTCTCTACATGATGGCCTGAGATCATAAATATTGATTAATTTTCCTACTTCTAAGCATCAGTTGAAACATGCTCTTCTTCATCTTTCTGTATATAACACTTAGCTTAATCTCCATACTCTTTGTTTCACTACTATAATATAAAAACAGTAAATACTATTTTTGTTTTTCAACTTCTTAAATCATTCATTTAAGAATATAACAGCGAGGATAAAACCGTCTCATCATTAAATCATATAAATGGACAAAACTCATAATCTTTCATTTGGACCTTAGTGTTTAGATTAATCGTCCATATATTTATGTAACGCATGCTCAAGTATATATAAAAATATAAGATTTATTCATGAATTAATGAATAAAATTACGCTTAGCCTTTTTATGTTCTCGTGTCATAATTAACAAAATGGCCGTGGTTTGGAGGTTAAGTGAACATAACCTCCAAACAACGGCCGTTTTCTTTATGTTCCCATCAGTGGACGTTGTAGAGGGTTTGACTGTTATAAATAAAATATTATACTCTGTTTATACTTTGAGGAAGGATTTTTTCAGAAATTATACAAAAGATTATTCAGAAAACAATAAAATTTTCATGTTTTTATTATCAGAAAATAGTCAAAAGATTATATAAAGTTTCTTTTTATGTTTTCTATATAAAATAATAAATTAGTTTTCGTTACACTTTTGTGAAAATAATTATGAAAGATCTCTAACTGTTATGACGTTCTCACTAACATAATTTTAAGTGTAGCTTATATATTATAACAAATATTTATTCATTTAATTTATTATTAATTAATGTTATAAAATTTAAGTAAAATATAATAAAATATAGAAAATTATGTTATACTCTATCTNATTCTACTAGTGAGTTGGGTTGGTTTTTCAACTTCAGCACATTCTTCATCGATATGATGGCCGCTATCGGTTTGGCATTCGATCTGAAGACCGTATCTAAAGATCAAATTCAAAAAGTAAAAGAAAAGTCACAAAAAATTTCAAAAAATGTTTCCAATCAGTAAAGTTTTGTGCTTAATATTCAAAATATTGTTTGTTATCTGTTTAAGTAAATTATATTAATTTAGGAAATATATATAATAAATTAATCCAATTTCGAATGATAATTTAGCAATTCTTAGAAATCATAATTAGTATATGATTAGGCTACTAAAATGAATTCTATAACCGAATTATTTACAAATTAAAAAGGATATAGGATTATTGAAATAAATACATAAATAATACAGTCGACCCCCATAACACTGTTAATTTTTCCGTTTTATATGAATTCCATGTTGTACAAGTCACTTAGATTTTACAAATACGTGTGCCGGGCTGTGAACGGCTCACGTATTTGTAAAATCTAAGTGACTTGTACAACATTGTTAACACTATAAATACACTAGAATAACGTAATATTGTAAAAAGTGCTCTTAAAACCAAGTACAATAAAATCTATATGCTTAGGCTTATACTGTAGCAATCATTTTCATATTCGATAGTTAACATTTATCAACCAATATTGTATTTATATATATATATATGTATATGTGTGTGTGTGTGGTCTGTCCTCTTTCTTGTCTCCTCACTCTCTTTGTAGTTTCTTCACCTGGATTTTTGATTAGGCTCTATAAACCTTCTAATAATAATAATACATATAACATATTGTGAGTTAAAGTAAATTGGAATAATACTTGACAATTTGTATTCTTTTAATATTTATAATTAAGTTTATTAAATATTCCGAAACTGCTTGAATTTTTATGTTAATGCCCGAAGATAGAATTATACTTTTTAATATTAACAATAATAAGAAAACCTTGGTATAAAAAATGATTATGTATTGTGCAAAATGTATAAAAATAAACAATAATTCGTCCTCGGATTGTTTCTTCTAATTTAATATATTATTTATTAGTACACTGGCCACAACCCAAGTTTCAATAAGACATTTAAAAAAGAATAATAGTAATTACAACAGTATAATTATAGAAAGGTATAACATAGTATTAAACAATGACGTCGTCGCCGCGTGGGAAGATCTATCCAGAAATTAGCCACAACCTCCTTATAGATGAAGATGTAGAAATTAATAACAATATTTCCTTTGATACATATTGCAAACAGTGATATTCAATAATTTATTTAAATTTTAAATGTTAATTGGGTGTGAGGTAACTCGCGACAATTTTAGAATCATCTTGCATCACTTGCTCATTGCTTTAAACGATTGCAAATTGCAATCGTTGTGGTTTCATACAATAACGATTGCAATTTGCGACGCGATAAAAGAAGTGAGTTACATTTTTGAGAGAAAAGTAACGATAAAATGCTATTACAAATATCGCTCTGATATGCTATAAACCTATCATAATGCTTGTAAGTTTCTACAAGTAAAACTACTAAACAAACAACATGGCGGATCGTCGGAGAACACTTTTGACCATGAGAAAATAATTCTGAAATTAATTTTTCTTTCACTTCTAACTTACATCTTGGCACAAATTGTTGGTCGCCATACTATTAAGAAATCGAGATTATTTTACACTATTTCACAAGAATGAGGCTACATTTACATGCACGTAAAAGTAGGAATCAATCATCACGGTAATTAACTGCAGATGTCATATGACTTTGACGTCACTGGCTCTCTCAACTGTAGAAGCACTTAATTGCATTACTCGTGTATATGGTATATATCCTACATAAAAACTTCTAGATGGAAAAAGAGTGACGTTAAACAGACTAGCACTAAAACTATTGTGGACAGTCTGTCCTAAATATGTCCGACCCGGCCACCTCTATTGTGGGCCTAACCAAACACATAATTAGCGTGATTAAAACGAAGTCTTCTTAGTGCCTGTAGGGCGAAAAGAGTAAAAAATAATAATAAACAAAAAGTAGAAGCGGCTTCCCCAATTTAACAGGATCGAAATCTAACGCAAGTCTTTTCCTATATAGTACTGACATAGTACTGTATGTATAATTGGATAACTACTGTATAAGTAACAACAACGCACATATGACGTACAGTACTGTACTTCGTACCGCTGTTATCTTTGACCTGCTATTTTTATTTTAAAATAATAATCTGTTATTATTTTTTCGAAATAACAGTTGAACAGGTTGAAAAAATAGCGTGCGTTAAATAAATAATAACCAATAACTAACGTGGTTTTCTGGGTTTTCTTCAAGTGTGTAAAACCCAAGTACAACCAGGTTCTCAGAAAGTTCCCAGGTGGTACTCCTTAGCAGATTGCCTGTGTTGCATTCAAGGGTGCCAGTCCATTTGGGGCATTTGGGGCATGTGCCTCTTTTTTGCAGGGTTGACCTTTTCTTAATCCTTAAGAGAGGTCTAAGGTTTCATTTTATTTTTATCACAGAAAACTTTTTTACTTATAACTAAAATCATAGATAAATAAAATAAAAATATTTGTTTATTAATTAACCAAAATTTGTTATAGCGGGTGATGATTGTTCGGTCGAATACCGAGGTACCACTATTTGATTCACGCAATTTTGATGTACACGGATAGCATCTAGGAATTAATAGCGTTAATTAAATTCAGATTTATTTACTATTGAACACAAGACTGTGTTATATTAAAACACTTGGCGTTTATCCACTTTATTCAGTTGACGTTGTAAACATCCCAAATATACGCCGGTTTAATATCTTCATCTACAGCCAAAATATCATTCTGTACACAACGAAAACGCCTACGATATAACTTATTTCTTCTAGGTGACATCTACTTACATTAAAAAGAACGAATATGCTCACATCACGTTTCCCATACGAGGGCGGTTGAATCGTATGGGAAACGTGATGTGAGCATATTCGTTCTTTTTAATGTAAGTAGATGTCACCTAGAAGAAATAAGTTATATCGTAGGCGTTTTCGTTGTGTACAGAATGATATTTTGGCTGTAGATGAAGATATTAAACCGGCGTATATTTGGGATGTTTACAACGTCAACTGAATAAAGTGGATAAACGCCAAGTGTTTTAATATAACACAGTCTTGTGTTCAATAGTAAATAAATCTGAATTTAATTAACGCTATTAATTCCTAGATGCTATCCGTGTACATCAAAATTGCGTGAATCAAATAGTGGTACCTCGGTATTCGACCGAACAATCATCACCCGCTATAACAAATTTTGGTTAATTAATAAACAAATATTTTTATTTTATTTATCTATGATTTTAGTTATAAGTAAAAATGTTTTCTGTGATAAAAATAAAATGAAACCTTAGACCTCTCTTAAGGATTAAGAAAAGGTCAACCCTGCAAAAAAGAGGCACATGCCCCAAATGCCCCAAATGGACTGGCACCCTTGAATGCAACACAGGCAATCTGCTAAGGAGTACCACCTGGGAACTTTCTGAGAACCTGGTTGTACTTGGGTTTTACACACTTGAAGAAAACCCAGAAAACCACGTTAGTTATTGGTTATTATTTATTTAACGCACGCTATTTTTTCAACCTGTTCAACTGTTATTTCGAAAAAATAATAACAGATTATTATTTTAAAATAAAAATAGCAGGTCAAAGATAACAGCGGTACGAAGTACAGTACTGTACGTCATATGTGCGTTGTTGTTACTTATACAGTAGTTATCCAATTATACATACAGTACTATGTCAGTACTATATAGGAAAAGACTTGCGTTAGATTTCGATCCTGTTAAATTGGGGAAGCCGCTTCTACTTTTTGTTTATTATTATTTTTTACTCTTTTCGCCCTACAAGCACTAAGAAGACTTCGTTTTAATCACGCTAATTATGTGTTTGGTTAGGCCCACAATAGAGGTGGCCGGGTCGGACATATTTAGGACAGACTGTCCACAATAGTTTTTGTGCTAGTCTGTTTAACGTCACTCTTTTTCCATCTAGAAGTTTTTATGTAGGATATATACCATATACACGAGTAATGCAATTAAGTGCTTCTACAGTTGAGAGAGCCAGTGACGTCAAAGTCATATGACATCTGCAGTTAATTACCGTGATGATTGATTCCTACTTTTACGTGCATGTAAATGTAGCCTCATTCTTGTGAAATAGTGTAAAATTATCTCGATTTCTTAATAGTATGGCGACCAACAATTTGTGCCAAGATGTAAGTTAGAAGTGAAAGAAAAATTAATTTCAGAATTATTTTCTCATGGTCAAAAGTGTTCTCCGACGATCCGCCATGTTGTTTGTTTAGTAGTTTTACTTGTAGAAACTTACAAGCATTATGATAGGTTTATAGCATATCAGAGCGATATTTGTAATAGCATTTTATCGTTACTTTTCTCTCAAAAATGTAACTCACTTCTTTTATCGCGTCGCAAATTGCAATCGTTATTGTATGAAACCACAACGATTGCAATTTGCAATCGTTTAAAGCAATGAGCAAGTGATGCAAGATGATTCTAAAATTGTCGCGAGTTACCTCACACCCAATTAACATTTAAAATTTAAATAAATTATTGAATATCACTGTTTGCAATATGTATCAAAGGAAATATTGTTATTAATTTCTACATCTTCATCTATAAGGAGGTTGTGGCTAATTTCTGGATAGATCTTCCCACGCGGCGACGACGTCATTGTTTAATACTATGTTATACCTTTCTATAATTATACTGTTGTAATTACTATTATTCTTTTTTAAATGTCTTATTGAAACTTGGGTTGTGGCCAGTGTACTAATAAATAATATATTAAATTAGAAGAAACAATCCGAGGACGAATTATTGTTTATTTTTATACATTTTGCACAATACATAATCATTTTTTATACCAAGGTTTTCTTATTATTGTTAATATTAAAAAGTATAATTCTATCTTCGGGCATTAACATAAAAATTCAAGCAGTTTCGGAATATTTAATAAACTTAATTATAAATATTAAAAGAATACAAATTGTCAAGTATTATTCCAATTTACTTTAACTCACAATATGTTATATGTATTATTATTATTAGAAGGTTTATAGAGCCTAATCAAAAATCCAGGTGAAGAAACTACAAAGAGAGTGAGGAGACAAGAAAGAGGACAGACCACACACACACACATATACATATATATATATATAAATACAATATTGGTTGATAAATGTTAACTATCGAATATGAAAATGATTGCTACAGTATAAGCCTAAGCATATAGATTTTATTGTACTTGGTTTTAAGAGCACTTTTTACAATATTACGTTATTCTAGTGTATTTATAGTGTTAACAATGTTGTACAAGTCACTTAGATTTTACAAATACGTGAGCCGTTCACAGCCCGGCACACGTATTTGTAAAATCTAAGTGACTTGTACAACATGGAATTCATATAAAACGGAAAAATTAACAGTGTTATGGGGGTCGACTGTATTATTTATGTATTTATTTCAATAATCCTATATCCTTTTTAATTTGTAAATAATTCGGTTATAGAATTCATTTTAGTAGCCTAATCATATACTAATTATGATTTCTAAGAATTGCTAAATTATCATTCGAAATTGGATTAATTTATTATATATATTTCCTAAATTAATATAATTTACTTAAACAGATAACAAACAATATTTTGAATATTAAGCACAAAACTTTACTGATTGGAAACATTTTTTGAAATTTTTTGTGACTTTTCTTTTACTTTTTGAATTTGATCTTTAGATACGGTCTTCAGATCGAATGCCAAACCGATAGCGGCCATCATATCGATGAAGAATGTGCTGAAGTTGAAAAACCAACCCAACTCACTAGTAGAATAATCCCATGGAAAAGTGTGATGATAATTATGAAAACCTTCACCGATAGCCAGCAAGGATACTAATAAATTTTCTCTGGGATTTATGTGCTTGTTATAAGGTCTCTGACCATANAAAAAACAAAAAAAAAAAAAAACTTTTTCTAAACGGAAACCTGCCAAACCAGAAAGGAAATCGTTCCTTTTTGGCAGATTTCCGTTTTATTTAGGTTCCGTCTTGACAGGTTTTGCTGTGTGAGTAAAATACATATTATAAAGAGTCCCTACTCTCTCTTGAAAGGTTATCTATCAAGAATTTGAATAATATAAAAATCTTAAAATTCGCTTATAGCTTGCTGAAAACTTTACTAATAATCTGTGTAAATTGCTAAGCAACAATATTAAATAATATTTTATTTTTGTTTATCTTCTGCTTGCTAAGCAACAATATGTATTGCTACTTATTGAGCAATGATGGAGTGATACAAGTCAATGATTTTGGCAATTTGATTAAGTGAAAAGACGGAAAATAAGTGTAACAACAGTAGCTACAAATGCTTTAATGATTCGAATTTATTAAGTACTGTAAAATTAGTATTTTACTATTAATTAATATTAAGTGAATTAAATTATTATTGCGAGTAATTTAAAATTGAAACTAAAATTGAAATTTCTAAAGTCTTATCTATCTGCGATATTCATAATCTATAAATAATTTAATAGACCAATTGGATATGAAAATAATGCAAATTATAAATCAGCTAACAGAAAAAAAAAAACAAATAATCTTTGACGTCAATGATTTTTCAATACGAAATACTGATTTATCTTGAATTGTTTGCGCCTGGAGACAAGTTATCAATCACTCCTTATCAGTTTATTATTCATTGAATTGTATAACGTATCTCATGTATTTGATTGAATCGACTGAATAATTTTATTAGTGAAACAAAAAATTTTATTCTATACGTTTAATAATCTAAAGTACTTATTTTTATTTAAAATCAAGCAAGAATGAGCTTTAATTGTTATAACTTTTTAGCCCACCGTAGGTGGAGTGGATGAAATCACTAAGCATTGGTAGTAAGCTGCTAAAGGGATGGTCACGTGGAGTTTTCGGGTCTTCTTCATGTTTAACACTTAAAAAGGGCAGTTGCCCATAAAAGACCTCCCGGGAGGTATTCCCTCTTTGACAGATCGCTCATGTGTAGCACTGCGGTATACCAATTAAACCAAATCAAAACCAACCCAATGACTTTTTAAAGGTTATGTTAACGTATTAATTAATAAAATACACCTAGTTATACAAATTACTCTCAATATTATATTATATGATTTTCTACGACACAAGGAACTAAAGGGTGATTCTTTCGCTATGAAATCCAAAATATTCTTCAATCTTTTTTAGAACTTAATGGTTCTGTATGGTCTCATTTTCAACAACACCTTGTTTGCAAGATAAATTCACATTGTTTACAATGTGAATTTTCATACGAAGTCATAAAACAATATAAAAGTTTATTGAGGAGTGTTTGGGTCTCCTTGAGAAATAATCATCATATTATTAACTGCTACTAGTTTTAAAAGTAATATATATGTTTAAATTATTTATTGTCTATCTAAGTATTGATAGTTTATTTTTGAGCGAAGATCTCCCGCAGTTTCCTTTCTTTGGTTTGCTTCTCTCATCTACTCTTTCCTAATAACTTTATCTCTCTACCTATTGACTCCCCTTCTGCTATAAATGCCCCTGTTTCATCATCCCATTTCTCATTCTCAATCTTGCCACATGCACTTCCCAATTCCGCTTTTTATTCTCTACATGATGGCCTGAGATCATAAATATTGATTAATTTTCCTACTTCTAAGCATCAGTTGGAACATGCTCTTCTTCATCTTTCTGTATATTAGCTTACTTAGCTTAATCTCCATACCCTTTGTTTCTAAACCTTTGTTGTAATCTCCATCTCCATAATATAAAAACAGTAAATATTATTTTTGTTTTTCAACTTCTTAAATCATTCATTTAAGAATATAACAGCGAGGATAAAACCGTCTCATCATTAAATCATATAAATGGACAAAACTCATAATCTTTCATTTGGACCTTAGTGTTTAGATTAATCGTCCATATATTTATGTAACGCATGCTCAAGTATATATAAAAATATAAGATTTATTCATGAATTAATGAATAAAATTACGCTTAGCCTTTTTATGTTCTCGTGTCATAATTAACAAAATGGCCGTGGTTTGGAGGTTAAGTGAACATAACCTCCAAACAACGGCCGTTTTCTTTATGTTCCCATCAGTGGACGTTGTAGAGGGTTTGACTGTTATAAATAAAATATTATACTCTGTTTATACTTTGAGGAAGGATTTTTTCAAACAAAAGATTATACAAAAGATTATTCAGAAAACAATAAAATTTTCATGTTTTTATTATCAGAAAATATTCAAAAGATTATATAAAGTTTTTTTTTATGTTTTCTATATAAAATAATAAATTAGTTTTCGTTACACTTTTGTGAAAATAATTATGAAAGATCTCTAACTGTTATGACGTTCTCACTAACATAATTTTAAGTGTAGCTTATATATTATAACAAATATTTATTCATTTAATTTATTATTAATTAATGTTATAAAATTTAAGTAAAATATAATAAAATATAGAAAATTATGTTATACTCTATCTACTCTAACTATCTACGAAACAGCTTATTGCAGCACCATAACTTATCAAGGTATGGATGTCACAATGCCGATATTATTTGCCGATATTATTCTTAATTTCATAACATATTTGAACAGACGATGATAAATAATTGATAAAGGAAGATATTTAATCAATCGGAAACTCAGTTCTGTCACATTTGCTTCTGAAAGAAGAAGAAATCAGAATGAAATATTTGTGCATTGTTGCCCTTCTCGCAGTCTCCCTATACGAGGTAAGCTCAATTTTAAATTGTGAAAAGAAATTTAGTTTAAATGTCGGTTATTTAATTTATTAACTAGCAATTATAAATCTTTTATTTTAATTATTACCATAATTTTGTAATATTGATTTGTACAAATTGAGACGTGGTTAGAGAGACTCACGCCTACCATTCGTGGAACGGATAAAAACCACTGAATACTGGTCACGGGTTCACACCTGACAACAGTCTGGTCGCGTGGAATTTTTCGCGTTTTCCTCGCGTATCTAATACCCAAATGGGCTCAGCTTCTTATAGAAAGTCCTCCTGAGAAGCATCTTGCCTTTTCAGATCGCCCATGAGTTGAGTTGCCTCATTTAATCTATCTTCGAATCCATACCACCTGGTCGGGATTCGAGGACGGGTTTAATTGAAATCTGTATAATTTACAAATAATAAAATAATTTATGTAATTTTTTTTAAACAAATTATTTTTTTTAAGCTACGTACAACGCTTTATAGATTAGATTTCTATAACCTCTACTAAGAAACTTTGTTTTAAATCTCTAGAAATTTCAAATTATCTTTAAAAAAATTTACAGTTTTGTATAGTTTTCTTAAGTTTATTATTGATTTTCATTTTAAAAATAACAATAAAATGTTTCTGAAATTTGTTCGATCACACGCAAATTAAGATATAAATCAATTTTCTAATATTCATACTGTAATAATAATATTTGCTGTAAAAAATATGGCTTGTTAAAGAATTTTCCAGTGAAAATAGAATTAAAACATATCAATTATCTAATGCAACAGATCAGAAATTTATCTCTTATTGATAAAAATTGATAAGGAATAACTTTTATCCTCTATTATTCTAAGATTTTCTATCGACAATCTTTAATACGCAGAGATCAAGCATTGAGTTGATTATTATCTTTAATTATTGTAATATTATGTTTAATTACACTTTCCTGTTATTAAAAAATTCGATAATAATTACTAATTTAATTAAATTTTCTACAATTTATTACATACTCTAACAAAGTTTAATTAAAATTATGTTTTGTAATTAATTAATTCTACATTTTAGGTAGCAGAGGGATATGCATTTAAGCATTGCAAATCATCAGATGATTGTTCTGCTAAGCAATGTTGTGTTCGATTAACTCCTGATATACCTTACATATCATTCAAGTTGAACAAATGCAAAGCTCTTCGTGGGGAAGGTGAGTTTAACTTCTCTTTTGGATATCATCGTGAAAAATTGAGATTCAACATATAATAATACATTTTTCACGAATTCAATCTTAATTTTGAAGAACTTAAACTAATATTTAATCACGAGTCAATTTAAAAATTAATTTGATGGAAATATATAGGCTTAAATTATAATTTTTCTTAAATTCGATGAAAAAAAAGGAATTTGTGATTAACATTTTTCCATATTTAGGAGGCATTAATGCTTAAACATGTCCTTTTTTTCTTATTTATATTAGGAAAAGTATGCAATCCCAATGACGACGATGAAGGCGTGTATATGTTCCAATGCCCATGCAAAGAAGGTTTACAATGTGTTGAAGAATCTAAAAAATCTTCCTCAGAGGTATAAAATGAAATTCTGTTATCCGTAACAATGTTTTTTCTAAATAAACTTTATAGCATATATATATATTGTTTTTTCTTGTAGGATTCTTCTTCATCTTCATCCGAAGAGGTAGAATATAGATGTCGTGTTCCTTCTACTGAAGCACCAGAAGAAAAAACCGAAGCACCTGTTGAAGAAACCGAAGCACCTGTTGAAGAAACCGAAGCACCTGCTGAAGAAACCGAAGCACCTGCTGAAGAAACAGAAGCACCTGCTGAGGAAACTGAAGCCCCTGAGACTGAAGGCGAAGGCGCAGAAGACAAACATGAAGAAAAGCCAGAAGATTCTGATGCTTAAAACTCAACGCAAATGAATAAAGACAAATTACATGTATTTAATTTTTTAATGTAAAAAGTTAGAAGAATTTTTACAGTAGACAATAAAAAGAACTTATACTTTATTAAGATATAATTTGTTATAAATATTTAAGAAAATTTATTTATGTTCATTATTATTTTATAATATAAATGAATTAAATGATACGTTTTTACTTGTACATTTTAATTTCCATATTTATTGATTTAAAAAACTTCACTTAAAAACTTCATGGAAGCATACTTCCTTTTAAATTTTACTCATCGATTTACATATTAAGAATTGACAAAATGCTTTTTGAGCTGTTTTCGAGATAATATAGTCACACTCTTTAGTTCTTTTTCTAAATTATGAAATTAGGATGAAGTTAAATTATAGACTATCATTTCAATCTGTTAACGACAAAAATCGAAACATTAAAGGGTTTCAGCCTATTGTTCATGGGGGACACAAATTCGAGTTTAGATAAAGAACCATAAAAATATTCATAGACGGTCCAAGTTCTTCATCACTAGCTACTTGGTGGCTTTCTTTTCGGGCCTGGCGGAATCCATGATAGGATTGAATTGGATTTATGGAGTAAAGCAATGCAACACTTGAACAATCTATCAAGGAAGTGCTTCCCGGAATGACTTTCTATAATTAACTGACCCCTATTTAGATGTTAGACACATTAACAAAACTCCACGTGGCTAGCCCGTTGGTCAGGCGCGAACCCGCGACTAGCGTTTAGTGGTTTTTATTCGTCCGGTCACTGATGAGCACGAAACACTTATGGGTATTATTAAAAATGCCCTCTTGTTGAACACAATACGGAAATTGTTAATTAAATACTAAAAAGACAAACTATATTAAAAATGGTTCCAAAGTAACGAATCAGCACCATTCTGCATCTGAAACTACATTGCAAATGCAGAATGATTGAATTCATGTTTGAATTAAACCATCTCATATGATACATTAACTCTACTTTAATTAAAATGCAGATGAAGAACCAGTATATCTATCCCCTATAGCCAAACTTTTGCCGAAAAGAGGCTACAGCGCTCGAAGTGGCAGAAATATTTATTACTCCACTTTCATAGCATTATTATTATTCGTAACCTAGAGATCAGTATATCTTTCAACTCTGCCTTTACTGTTTATTCTAATTGTTAATTAAAGAACTGGCAACAGTAAAATAGAAAAATTATTTGATAAAAAAGCCTGTTAGTCACTGAACTTCAAATTATTATTATTTATAACTGCTTCGTTTTATTTATTACTTTTAAACTTTATTTAAACTTTTAAACTTTTTAATGGGATGTATGGCTTATACTTATTTGGTAACTGTAAAGAACTTATATCACAGCCTAAGATAGAGAGAAATTGCCTTGAACATAAATTACCATCTTATAGTGAGCATAGTTTCTACTTCTTCATATTCGGTAGTAGAAGAGAATTCTTGTATATTAATGCAAGTAAAATAAAATGAAAGCGTTGGCTTGTATTGTGTTATTCTTTCATTTATGGAGCTGACCAATGGTCGAGTGGATAAAAACCACTGAATGCTGGTCGTGGGTTCGCGCTTCATCAAAAGGCTGACCGCGTAGAGTTTCCGGATTTTCTTCCTGTGTTTAAAACTCTTCCTTTCCTTTGCATACTTTTACGCAACGAGTTAAGGCCTACCAGTGGCCAATTGGTTCCGTTTCTTGAACACTGGGAGTTCAATCGTGGGTTTGCGCCTCGTCCGGACGTGGAGTTTTTCGGGTTTTCTCTACGTCTGTAACGTCTGAATAGGGTCCAGTTACTCTTAAAAGACCTCCCGGAAGACATTATTCCCCGCGTAACGACCATATAACTACTATTACATGACACAACACTACCATATATAGGCGATATAGCCTAGAAGCTCATGCCCATCTAGCTGATACAAAGCAAGACAACGAATTAGAATATTTTAGTTCGTTGCCTTTACACAACACAAATGCCAAGCTCCCTCGACTAAAAGGAAAAAGGCGGACGCGTATTCAATTTTCTTCCGGTGTCGCTCATGGGCGTAGCCAGAGTTTTGTTATATTCACCATTTTGACATCAATATTGTAAATTTTATGGTACTAAGCCAGGTAATGTCTACTCTGTGTTAAGGAACTTATGGTCGCGTTTTTATGTACGGACCCAAAAATCTGTGCCTCTCTTGTTTTCTTTTGTAAATACTATTTCCCAGTAGCGTACCGTAGTGGGGGCGGCAGGGGCGGCCCGCCCCGGGCGGCACTTTTTAGGGGGCGGCAAAATTTTACAATAAATAACAATAATATCTTGTAAAAATTTGAAACATCCTAATCTACACTTGCATCACGCCTACGACAGTGCTATTGTCCGGACAGTCCGGGAATCGGCTCGCCGGGTAAACTAGTAACTTTTTCATCCGATGAATTCCTGCGAAACCTGTCGACCTTTTTTTTCTTGTACGATTCATTTGCGTTCATATACACCACTAATATCCAATAGAACTATTTTAAACAGGTCGCTGCACTACCATCGAATTTTTCATTGCTTGTTCTGTGACAAAACTGAATTTGGGTCTTTTAAATTGAAATACCTAAATAAGGGGGACCGAAATTTTCCTCCGCCCCGGGCGGCTGACACCCACGGTACGCCACTGCTATTTCCATATGTAACTTGTTTAAGTTTTAAATAAAGTTTCCGGTGCGGCTCTTGACCTCCCCTTCCACTTCTCACTTTTCTTCCACTTTCCGCCCACCTTCGACCACTGCCACAAAAGACCTTCCCTCCGACTAACCCTTCTCACTTCTTTTCATCTCTTTGAGGATATACCACTGAGTAATGCCTCCTATCCCCCTATAAATATTGAAAAATATTGAAAATATGGGGGGGGGTCTAGTAGAGGCCAACCTGACACAAAATTGAATTATTTCAAATTATTGTTTATTAAAATGAAATTTCCGTAAGAATCGACAATAACTTAATACACATAAAATATGAAACTTCCTTTAATCATACGTTCTCGTAACATTAATATCAAACTCTAGCAATGCCTTAAACAAAAATTAATCAATCATTTTTTTTACCATTCTTTAATATAGTTCACCGCCTTTAATCTAGATATAGACTGCGGCCGGATGGCCGAGCAGTCAAGGTGGCAGCCTACCGCTCTGGGGTACCCGGGCTCGAATCCGAACGGGTCAAAAAGTTCCCAGGAATTTTTCGGGGGGTGGTCCGTTCGGATATGTCTGACCTCGTCCCTCACCCCCCGACAGCACCATTGTGGGCCTGGCCGAACCCATAATGGGCTTGCAAAATAAGAGGCCTCTTAGTGCTCACAGGGCGGAAATAGTAAAACAAAAAAATCTAGATAAAGACCAGGGGTGGCCAACAGTTTTCTCCTCCGGGCCGAATTGGAAAGAAAACTTTTTCCACTGCCCGAACCAGAGGTGGCCCTAGCGAGATCTTATTGTGGCGTCACTCCGTAGAGACTAAACTGTACATAGGTATTACAGATACACTTTTCACATTGGGCACAGAATGACGTTGACCTTTTTTTTCTTTTTTTAATAAGATCAACTTTCCTATAACTTCACATTGTCAGGTTGTGGAGAATTATCGCGTATCCATTCAAGCAATTACTGCACTGTATTTGAAGTTCAGTCCAATATTCAAATTAATTGCAGGTCGTGGTACACTACACCCGGTTAAATTAGCTTCAACTTTTTATTTCTTTTTGCAAATCGGCTCAATACTTTTTCGGCTGTAATTTTCTGGGGAGGGCACCAGGTTAACTGGGGGGGCCTTGCCCACCCATACCCCTTCCTGGCTACGCCCATGGTGTCGCTATAACCACTCTATGTAGTATATTCTAGCTCGTAGTGTGAACCGCTCGGCCATCCGGTCAAATATTGGAAGAACTATAGAATTTTTGACAAAATAATTTTAGAAATGAATAGAATTTTTAAGTATTAATTTTAAATTTTATAAAGCAAAGAAATTACATATAATTTATTTATTTCATACACATTTCTTATTTTGTTAGTTTCAAGATTTCGACATCAGGCGGAAGAAACCCAGTAGTCACGTGACCGGAACAACGTTCTCAAAACAAATATGGCAGTCAATAGTCAAGTGCATTGAAATGTTTAAACATAAAGTTTCTAAATGTAATAATAAGATAAGCAAATGACATCGTTTCACCAAAAAGACTTGTCCATTTTACAGGAAACAGAAATGAGATACGAAGCGGGTGAGATGATCTTACTTATGTCTTTAGAATTTCCTTTCATTTATGCATCAGTAATTTGTTTAATGTAAATATTTTAACTCTTTCGAGATAATATGAGATATAAATCATACTTAAATTCAGATTAATGAACAGTTGTTACAGATAAAAGTAAATATGAAGCTACAATTTACATTTCACTATAAACTGAAAGAAAAAGCAACAGAATACCTGAAATTTGCAATTAATTATCTGTTATAACACAGTTGAACAGAAAGATTTTATATTTACTAGAGTAAATGCAGCTCAGAATGAAGAAGTTGAGACATTTTCAGAGCTGCAAAGCTTGCCGAAGGAGTAGATTTCCCTGTATAAGCAAAACAGTCACTGGAACCATATCTTTGTGAGATATTCATAATCAAAGGTCAGTTTTTACCATGCGCCAGTACTACTATTCGTGCTCCATGTTGGTCGAGGCAAATGATAGCTTGTCTTGACTGATGTTCCACATATAGTTGTGTGCTTCAATGCAAGCAATAGCAAGCAGCAAGCAACTTGGTGCCTAAGTGCGGGCGAGCTCCACACTCCCTAAAACTAGATAACATTGTGCATTGTGTACTCCATGAACAGTGAATTAGGTTATTCAAAGCTGGTGTAGTTGCATGGGCTAAATACAGTAGTTAAATGTGATTCCTGATTGCATACAACTGAGAAGTAGGCTGAGGGTCACATGTGTGGGTATGGTTCCTTTGACATTTTGCTTCTATGGGTATGGCCTACAGCTCTGGTAATATCCCAACCATCTCATTCAGAGGTGTAATTGTATTGTCATGTATATATACATATACATATATATATTTGTGCCATACATTATATACAATACATACATTATATATATATATATATATACTGCAACTAAAAAAAAAAAAATGTGTATAGATTTATATAC